>NW_027437691.1:0-178841 GCF_965140245.1 Athene noctua
AGTGCAAACGTACACGTTTTCGGCCGAAAACGCGTTTTCCCGCGAAAACGCACACCACGGCTCTTTCTGAGAAAAAGAAAGCACGGAAGACGAGAATCGCTTTTGCCCTGCGTAACGTTCTGAGCAGCGGGTAGAAATAGGCAGCGAATTGCCGGCTAGCAGATTCCCTGTGGCCGGGAAGTGCAAACGTACACGTTTTCGGCCGAAAACGCGTTTTCCGGCGAAAACGCACACCACGGCTCTTTCTGAGAAAAAGCAAGCACGGAGGACGAGAATCGCTTTTGCCCTGCGTAGCGTTCCTGGCAGCGGGTAGAACCAGGCAGAGAATTCCCGTCTAGCAGCTTCCCTGTGGCCGGGAAGTGCAAACGTACACGTTTTCGGCCGAAAACGCGTTTACCGGCGAAAACGCACACCACGGCTCTTTCTGAGAAAAAGCAAGCACGGAGGACGAGAATCGCTTTTGCCCTGCGTAGCGTTCCGGGCAGCGGGTAGAACCAGGCAGAGAATTCCCGGCTAGCAGCTTCCCTGTGGCCGGGAAGTGCAAACGTACACGTTTTCGGCCGAAAACGCGTTTTCCGGCGAAAACGCACACCACGGCTCTTTCTGAGAGAAAGCAAGCACGGAGGACGAGAATCGCTTTTGCCCTGCGTAGCGTTCCGGGCAGCGGTAGAACGAGGCAGAGAATTCCCGGCTAGCAGCTTCCCTGTGGCCGGGAAGTGCAAACGTACACGTTTTCGGCCGAAAACGCGTTTTCCGGCGAAAACGCACACCACGGCTCTTTCTGAGAAAAAGCAAGCACGGAGGACGAGAATCGCTTTTGCCCTGCGTAGCATTCCGGGCAGCGGTAGAACGAGGCAGAGAATTCCCGGCTAGCAGCTGCCCTGTGGCCGGGAAGTGCAAACGTACACGTTTTCGGCCGAAAACGCGTTTTCCGGCGAAAACGCACACCACGGCTCTTTCTGAGAAAAAGCAAGCACGGAGGACGAGAATCGCTTTTGCCCTGCGTAGCGTTCCGGGCAGCGGGTAGAACCAGGCAGAGAATTCCCGGCTAGCAGCTTCCCTGTGGCCGGGAAGTGCAAACGTACACGTTTTCGGCCGAAAACGCGTTTTCCGGCGAAAACGCACACCACGGCTCTTTCTGAGAAAAAGCAAGCACGGAGGACGAGAATCGCTTTTGCCCTGCGTAGCATTCCGGGCAGCGGTAGAACGAGGCAGAGAATTCCCGGCTAGCAGCTGCCCTGTGGCCGGGAAGTGCAAACGTACACGTTTTCGGCCGAAAACGCGTTTTCCGGCGAAAACGCACACCACGGCTCTTTCTGAGAAAAAGCAAGCACGGAGGACGAGAATCGCTTTTGCCCTGCGTAGCGTTCCGGGCAGCGGGTAGAACCAGGCAGAGAATTCCCGGCTAGCAGCTTCCCTGTGGCCGGGAAGTGCAAACGTACACGTTTTCGGCCGAAAACGCGTTTTCCGGCGAAAACGCACACCACGGCTCTTTCTGAGAGAAAGCAAGCACGGAGGACGAGAATCGCTTTTGCCCTGCGTAGCGTTCCGGGCAGCGGTAGAACGAGGCAGAGAATTCCCGGCTAGCAGCTTCCCTGTGGCCGGGAAGTGCAAACGTACACGTTTTCGGCCGAAAACGCGTTTTCCGGCGAAAACGCACACCACGGCTCTTTCTGAGAAAAAGCAAGCACGGAGGACGAGAATCGCTTTTGCCCTGCGTAGCATTCCGGGCAGCGGTAGAACGAGGCAGAGAATTCCCGGCTAGCAGCTGCCCTGTGGCCGGGAAGTGCAAACGTACACGTTTTCGGCCGAAAACGCGTTTTCCGGCGAAAACGCACACCACGGCTCTTTCTGAGAAAAAGCAAGCACGGAGGACGAGAATCGCTTTTGCCCTGCGTAGCGTTCCGGGCAGCGGGTAGAACCAGGCAGAGAATTCCCGGCTAGCAGCTTCCCTGTGGCCGGGAAGTGCAAACGTACACGTTTTCGGCCGAAAACGCGTTTTCCGGCGAAAACGCACACCACGGCTCTGTCTGAGAAAAAGCAAGCACGGAGGACGAGAATCGCTTTTGCCCTGCGTAGTGTTCCGGGCAGCGGGTAGAACCAGGCAGAGAATTCCCGGCTAGCAGCTTCCCTGTGGCCGGGAAGTGCAAACGTACACGTTTTCGGCCGAAAACGCGTTTTCCCGCGAAAACGCACACCACGGCTCTTTCTGAGAAAAAGAAAGCACGGAAGACGAGAATCGCTTTTGCCCTGCGTAACGTTCTGAGCAGCGGGTAGAAATAGGCAGCGAATTGCCGGCTAGCAGATTCCCTGTGGCCGGGAAGTGCAAACGTACACGTTTTCGGCCGAAAACGCGTTTTCCGGCGAAAACGCACACCACGGCTCTTTCTGAGAAAAAGCAAGCACGGAGGACTAGAATCGCTTTTGCCCTGCGTAGCGTTCCGGGCAGCGGGTAGAACCAGGCAGAGAATTCCCGGCTAGCAGCTTCCCTGTGGCCGGGAAGTGCAAACGTACACGTTTTCGGCCGAAAACGCGTTTTCCGGCGAAAACGCACACCACGGCTCTTTCTGAGAAAAAGCAAGCACGGAGGACGAGAACCGCTTTTGCCCTGCGTAGCGTTCCGGGCAGCGGGTAGAACCAGGCAGAGAATTCCCGGCTAGCAGCTTCCCTGTGGCGGGGAAGTGCAAACGTACACGTTTTCGGCCGAAAACGCGTTTTCCGGCGAAAACGCACACCACGGCTCTTTCTGAGAAAAAGCAAGCACGGAGGACGAGAATCGCTTTTGCCCTGCGTAGCGTTCCGGGCAGCGGGTAGAACCAGGCAGAGAATTCCCGGCTAGCAGCTTCCCTGTGGCCGGGAAGTGCAAACGTACACGTTTTCGGCCGAAAACGCGTTTTCCGGCGAAAACGCACACCACGGCTCTGTCTGAGAAAAAGCAAGCACGGAGGACGAGAATCGCTTTTGCCCTGCGTAGTGTTCCGGGCAGCGGGTAGAACCAGGCAGAGAATTCCCGGCTAGCAGCTTCCCTGTGGCCGGGAAGTGCAAACGTACACGTTTTCGGCCGAAAACGCGTTTTCCCGCGAAAACGCACACCACGGCTCTTTCTGAGAAAAAGAAAGCACGGAAGACGAGAATCGCTTTTGCCCTGCGTAACGTTCTGAGCAGCGGGTAGAAATAGGCAGCGAATTGCCGGCTAGCAGATTCCCTGTGGCCGGGAAGTGCAAACGTACACGTTTTCGGCCGAAAACGCGTTTTCCGGCGAAAACGCACACCACGGCTCTTTCTGAGAAAAAGCAAGCACGGAGGACTAGAATCGCTTTTGCCCTGCGTAGCGTTCCGGGCAGCGGGTAGAACCAGGCAGAGAATTCCCGGCTAGCAGCTTCCCTGTGGCCGGGAAGTGCAAACGTACACGTTTTCGGCCGAAAACGCGTTTTCCGGCGAAAACGCACACCACGGCTCTTTCTGAGAAAAAGCAAGCACGGAGGACGAGAACCGCTTTTGCCCTGCGTAGCGTTCCGGGCAGCGGGTAGAACCAGGCAGAGAATTCCCGGCTAGCAGCTTCCCTGTGGCGGGGAAGTGCAAACGTACACGTTTTCGGCCGAAAACGCGTTTTCCGGCGAAAACGCACACCACGGCTCTTTCTGAGAAAAAGCAAGCACGGAGGACGAGAATCGCTTTTGCCCTGCGTAGCGTTCCGGGCAGCGGGTAGAACCAGGCAGAGAATTCCCGGCTAGCAGCTTCCCTGTGGCCGGGAAGTGCAAACGTACACGTTTTCGGCCGAAAAAGCGTTTTCGGCGAAAAAGCACACCATGGCTCTTTCTGAGAAAAAGCAAGCACGGAGGACGAAAATCGCTTTTGCCCTGCGTAGCGTTCCGGGCAGCGGGTAGAACCAGGCAGAGAATTCCCGGCTAGCAGCTTCCCTGTGGCCGGGAAGTGCAAACGTACACGTTTTCGGCCGAAAACGCGTTTTCCGGCGAAAACGCACACCACGGCTCTTTCTGAGAAAAAGCAAGCACGGAGGACGAGAATCGCTTTTGCCCTGCCAAGCGTTCCGGGCAGCGGGTAGAACCAGGCAGCGAATTGCCGGCTAGCAGCTTCCCTGTGGCCGGGAAGTGCAAACGTACACGTTTTCGGCCGAAAACGCGTTTTCCCGCGAAAACGCACACCACGGCTCTTTCTGAGAAAAAGCAAGCACGGAGGACGAGAATCGCTTTTGCCCTGCGTAGCGTTCTGAGCAGTGGGTAGAAATAGGCAGCGAATTGCCGGCTAGCAGCTTCCCTGTGGCCGGGAAGTGCAAACGTACACGTTTTCGGCCGAAAACGCGTTTACCGGCGAAAAAGCACACCATGGCTCTTTCTGAGAAAAAGCAAGCACGGAGGACGAGAATCGCTTTTGCCCTGCGTAGCGTTCCTGGCAGCGGGTAGAACCAGGCAGAGAATTCCCGTCTAGCAGCTTCCCTGTGGCGGGGAAGTGCAAACGTACACGTTTTCGGCCGAAAACGCGTTTACCGGCGAAAACGCACACCACGGCTCTTTCTGAGAAAAAGCAAGCACGGAGGACGAGAATCGCTTTTGCCCTGCGTAGCGTTCCGGGCAGCGGGTAGAACCAGGCAGAGAATTCCCGGCTAGCAGCTTCCCTGTGGCCGGGAAGTGCAAACGTACACGTTTTCGGCCGAAAACGCGTTTTCCGGCGAAAACGCACACCACGGCTCTTTCTGAGAGAAAGCAAGCACGGAGGACGAGAATCGCTTTTGCCCTGCGTAGCGTTCCGGGCAGCGGTAGAACGAGGCAGAGAATTCCCGGCTAGCAGCTTCCCTGTGGCCGGGAAGTGCAAACGTACACGTTTTCGGCCGAAAACGCGTTTTCCGGCGAAAACGCACACCACGGCTCTTTCTGAGAAAAAGCAAGCACGGAGGACGAGAATCGCTTTTGCCCTGCGTAGCATTCCGGGCAGCGGTAGAACGAGGCAGAGAATTCCCGGCTAGCAGCTGCCCTGTGGCCGGGAAGTGCAAACGTACACGTTTTCGGCCGAAAACGCGTTTTCCGGCGAAAACGCACACCACGGCTCTTTCTGAGAAAAAGCAAGCACGGAGGACGAGAATCGCTTTTGCCCTGCGTAGCGTTCCGGGCAGCGGGTAGAACCAGGCAGAGAATTCCCGGCTAGCAGCTTCCCTGTGGCCGGGAAGTGCAAACGTACACGTTTTCGGCCGAAAACGCGTTTTCCGGCGAAAACGCACACCACGGCTCTGTCTGAGAAAAAGCAAGCACGGAGGACGAGAATCGCTTTTGCCCTGCGTAGTGTTCCGGGCAGCGGGTAGAACCAGGCAGAGAATTCCCGGCTAGCAGCTTCCCTGTGGCCGGGAAGTGCAAACGTACACGTTTTCGGCCGGAAACGCGTTTTCCGGCGAAAAAGCACACCACGGCTCTTTCTGAGAAAAAGCAAGCACGGAGGATGAGAATCGCTTTTGCCCTGCGTAGCGTTCCGGGCAGCGGGTAGAACCAGGCAGAGAATTCCCGGCTAGCAGCTTCCCTGTGGCCGGGAAGTGCAAACGTACACGTTTTCGGCCGAAAACGCGTTTTCCCGCGAAAACGCACACCACGGCTCTTTCTGAGAAAAAGAAAGCACGGAAGACGAGAATCGCTTTTGCCCTGCGTAACGTTCTGAGCAGCGGGTAGAAATAGGCAGCGAATTGCCGGCTAGCAGATTCCCTGTGGCCGGGAAGTGCAAACGTACACGTTTTCGGCCGAAAACGCGTTTTCCGGCGAAAACGCACACCACGGCTCTTTCTGAGAAAAAGCAAGCACGGAGGACTAGAATCGCTTTTGCCCTGCGTAGCGTTCTGGGCAGCGGGTAGAACCAGGCAGAGAATTCCCGGCTAGCAGCTTCCCTGTGGCCGGGAAGTGCAAACGTACACGTTTTCGGCCGAAAACGCGTTTTCCGGCGAAAACGCACACCACGGCTCTTTCTGAGAAAAAGCAAGCACGGAGGACGAGAACCGCTTTTGCCCTGCGTAGCGTTCCGGGCAGCGGGTAGAACCAGGCAGAGAATTCCCGGCTAGCAGCTTCCCTGTGGCGGGGAAGTGCAAACGTACACGTTTTCGGCCGAAAACGCGTTTTCCGGCGAAAACGCACACCACGGCTCTTTCTGAGAAAAAGCAAGCACGGAGGACGAGAATCGCTTTTGCCCTGCGTAGCGTTCCGGGCAGCGGGTAGAACCAGGCAGAGAATTCCCGGCTAGCAGCTTCCCTGTGGCCGGGAAGTGCAAACGTACACGTTTTCGGCCGAAAAAGCGTTTTCGGCGAAAAAGCACACCATGGCTCTTTCTGAGAAAAAGCAATCACGGAGGACGAAAATCGCTTTTGCCCTGCGTAGCGTTCCGGGCAGCGGGTAGAACCAGGCAGAGAATTCCCGGCTAGCAGCTTCCCTGTGGCCGGGAAGTGCAAACGTACACGTTTTCGGCCGAAAACGCGTTTTCCGGCGAAAACGCACACCACGGCTCTTTCTGAGAAAAAGCAAGCACGGAGGACGAGAATCGCTTTTGCCCTGCCAAGCGTTCCGGGCAGCGGGTAGAACCAGGCAGCGAATTGCCGGCTAGCAGCTTCCCTGTGGCCGGGAAGTGCAAACGTACACGTTTTCGGCCGAAAACGCGTTTTCCCGCGAAAACGCACACCACGGCTCTTTCTGAGAAAAAGCAAGCACGGAGGACGAGAATCGCTTTTGCCCTGCGTAGCGTTCTGAGCAGTGGGTAGAAATAGGCAGCGAATTGCCGGCTAGCAGCTTCCCTGTGGCCGGGAAGTGCAAACGTACACGTTTTCGGCCGAAAACGCGTTTACCGGCGAAAAAGCACACCATGGCTCTTTCTGAGAAAAAGCAAGCACGGAGGACGAGAATCGCTTTTGCCCTGCGTAGCGTTCCTGGCAGCGGGTAGAACCAGGCAGAGAATTCCCGTCTAGCAGCTTCCCTGTGGCGGGGAAGTGCAAACGTACACGTTTTCGGCCGAAAACGCGTTTACCGGCGAAAACGCACACCACGGCTCTTTCTGAGAAAAAGCAAGCACGGAGGACGAGAATCGCTTTTGCCCTGCGTAGCGTTCCGGGCAGCGCGTAGAACCAGGCAGAGAATTCCCGGCTAGCAGCTTCCCTGTGGCCGGGAAGTGCAAACGTACACGTTTTCGGCCGAAAACGCGTTTTCCGGCGAAAACGCACACCACGGCTCTTTCTGAGAAAAAGCAAGCACGGAGGACGAGAATCGCTTTTGCCCTGCGTAGCGTTCCGGGCAGCGGGTAGAACCAGGCAGAGAATTCCCGTCTAGCAGCTTCCCTGTGGCCGGGAAGTGCAAACGTACACGTTTTCGGCCGAAAACGCGTTTTCCGGCGAAAACGCACACCACGGCTCTTTCTGAGAAAAAGCAAGCACGGAGGACGAGAATCGCTTTTGCCCTGCGTAGCGTTCCGGGCAGCGGGTAGAACCAGGCAGAGAATTCCCGGCTAGCAGCTTCCCTGTGGCCGGGAAGTGCAAACGTACACGTTTTCGGCCGAAAACTTGTTTTCCGGCGAAAACGCACACCACGGCTCTTTCTGAGAAAAAGCAAGCACGGAGGACGAGATTCGCTTTTGCCCTGCGTAGCGTTCCGGGCAGCGGGTAGAACCAGGCAGAGAATTCCCGGCTAGCAGCTTCCCTGTGGCCGGGAAGTGCAAACGTACGCGTTTTCGGCCGAAAACGCGTTTTCGGGCGAAAACGCACACCACGGCTCTTTCTGAGAAAAAGCAAGCACGGAGGACGAGAATCGCTTTTGCCCTGCGTAGCGTTCCTGGCAGCGGGTAGAACCAGGCAGAGAATTCCCGTCTAGCAGCTTCCCTGTGGCGGGGAAGTGCAAACGTACACGTTTTCGGCCGAAAACGCGTTTACCGGCGAAAACGCACACCACGGCTCTTTCTGAGAAAAAGCAAGCACGGAGGACGAGAATCGCTTTTGCCCTGCGTAGCGTTCCGGGCAGCGGGTAGAACGAGGCAGAGAATTCCCGGCTAGCAGCTTCCCTGTGGCGGGGAAGTGCAAACGTACACGTTTTCGGCCGAAAACGCGTTTTCTGGCGAAAACGCACACCACGGCTCTTTCTGAGAAAAAGCAAGCACGGAGGACGAGAATCGCTTTTGCCCTGCGTAGTGTTCCGGGCAGCGGGTAGAACCAGGCAGAGAATTCCCGGCTAGCAGCTTCCCTGTGGCCGGGAATTGCAAACGTACACGTTTTCGCCGAGAACGCGTTTTCCGGCGAAAACGCACACCACGGCTCTTTCTGAGAAAAAGCAAGCACGGAGGACGAGAATCGCTTTTGCCCTGCGTAGCGTTCCGGGCAGCGGGTAGAACCAGGCAGAGAATTCCCGGCTAGCAGCTTCCCTGTGGCCGGGAAGTGCAAACGTACACGTTTTCGGCCGAAAACGCGTTTTCCGGCGAAAACGCACACCACGGCTCTTTCTGAGAAAAAGCAAGCACGGAGGACGAGAATCGCTTTTGCCCTGCGTAGCGTTCCTGGCAGCGGGTAGAACCAGGCAGAGAATTCCCGTCTAGCAGCTTCCCTGTGGCGGGGAAGTGCAAACGTACACGTTTTCGGCCGAAAACGCGTTTACCGGCGAAAACGCACACCACGGCTCTTTCTGAGAAAAAGCAAGCACGGAGGACGAGAATCGCTTTTGCCCTGCGTAGCGTTCCGGGCAGCGGGTAGAACGAGGCAGAGAATTCCCGGCTAGCAGCTTCCCTGTGGCGGGGAAGTGCAAACGTACACGTTTTCGGCCGAAAACGCGTTTTCTGGCGAAAACGCACACCACGGCTCTTTCTGAGAAAAAGCAAGCACGGAGGACGAGAATCGCTTTTGCCCTGCGTAGTGTTCCGGGCAGCGGGTAGAACCAGGCAGAGAATTCCCGGCTAGCAGCTTCCCTGTGGCCGGGAATTGCAAACGTACACGTTTTCGCCGAGAACACGTTTTCCGGCGAAAACGCACACCACGGCTCTTTCTGAGAAAAAGCAAGCACGGAGGACGAGAATCGCTTTTGCCCTGCGTAGCGTTCCGGGCAGCGGGTAGAACCAGGCAGAGAATTCCCGGCTAGCAGCTTCCCTGTGGCCGGGAAGTGCAAACGTACACGTTTTCGGCCGAAAACGCGTTTACCGGCGAAAACGCACACCACGGCTCTTTCTGAGAAAAAGCAAGCACGGAGGACGAGAATCGCTTTTGCCCTGCGTAGCGTTCCGGGCAGCGGGTAGAACCAGGCAGAGAATTCCCGGCTAGCAGCTTCCCTGTGGCCGGGAAGTGCAAACGTACACGTTTTCGGCCGAAAACGCGTTTTCCGGCGAAAACGCACACCACGGCTCTTTCTGAGAAAAAGCAAGCACGGAGGACGAGAATCGCTTTTGCCCTGCGTAGCGTTCCGGGCAGCGGGTAGAACCAGGCAGAGAATTCCCGTCTAGCAGCTTCCCTGTGGCCGGGAAGTGCAAACGTACACGTTTTCGGCCGAAAACGCGTTTTCCGGCGAAAACGCACACCACGGCTCTTTCTGAGAAAAAGCAAGCACGGAGGACGAGAATCGCTTTTGCCCTGCGTAGCGTTCCGGGCAGCGGGTAGAACCAGGCAGAGAATTCCCGGCTAGCAGCTTCCCTGTGGCCGGGAAGTGCAAACGTACACGTTTTCGGCCGAAAACGTGTTTTCCGGCGAAAACGCACACCACGGCTCTTTCTGAGAAAAAGCAAGCACGGAGGACGAGATTCGCTTTTGCCCTGCGTAGCGTTCCGGGCAGCGGGTAGAACCAGGTAGAGAATTCCCGGCTAGCAGCTTCCCTGTGGCCGGGAAGTGCAAACGTACACGTTTTCGGCCGAAAACGCGTTTTCCGGCGAAAACGCACACCACGGCTCTTTCTGAGAAAAAGCAAGCACGGAGGACGAGAATCGCTTTTGCCCTGCGTAGCGTTCCTGGCAGCGGGTAGAACCAGGCAGAGAATTCCCGTCTAGCAGCTTCCCTGTGGCGGGGAAGTGCAAACGTACACGTTTTCGGCCGAAAACGCGTTTACTGGCGAAAACGCACACCACGGCTCTTTCTGAGAAAAAGCAAGCACGGAGGACGAGAATCGCTTTTGCCCTGCGTAGCGTTCCGGGCAGCGGGTAGAACGAGGCAGAGAATTCCCGGCTAGCAGCTTCCCTGTGGCGGGGAAGTGCAAACGTACACGTTTTCGGCCGAAAACGCGTTTTCTGGCGAAAACGCACACCACGGCTCTTTCTGAGAAAAAGCAAGCACGGAGGACGAGAATCGATTTTGCCCTGCGTAGTGTTCCGGGCAGCGGGTAGAACCAGGCAGAGAATTCCCGGCTAGCAGCTTCCCTGTGGCCGGGAATTGCAAACGTACACGTTTTCGGCCGAAAACGCGTTTTCCGGCGAAAACGCACACCACGGCTCTTTCTGAGAAAAAGCAAGCACGGAGGACGAGAATCGCTTTTGCCCTGCGTAGCGTTCCGGGCAGCGGGTAGAACCAGGCAGAGAATTCCCGGCTAGCAGCTTCCCTGTGGCCGGGAAGTGCAAACGTACACGTTTTCGGCCGAAAACGCGTTTTCCGGCGAAAACGCACACCACGGCTCTTTCTGAGAAAAAGCAAGCACGGAGGACGAGAATCGCTTTTGCCCTGCGTAGCGTTCCTCGCAGCGGGTAGAACCAGGCAGAGAATTCCCGTCTAGCAGCTTCCCTGTGGCGGGGAAGTGCAAACGTACACGTTTTCGGCCGAAAACGCGTTTACCGGCGAAAACGCACACCACGGCTCTTTCTGAGAAAAAGCAAGCACGGAGGACGAGAATCGCTTTTGCCCTGCGTAGCGTTCCGGGCAGCGGGTAGAACGAGGCAGAGAATTCCCGGCTAGCAGCTTCCCTGTGGCGGGGAAGTGCAAACGTACACGTTTTCGGCCGAAAACGCGTTTTCTGGCGAAAACGCACACCACGGCTCTTTCTGAGAAAAAGCAAGCACGGAGGACGAGAATCGCTTTTGCCCTGCGTAGTGTTCCGGGCAGCGGGTAGAACCAGGCAGAGAATTCCCGGCTAGCAGCTTCCCTGTGGCCGGGAATTGCAAACGTACACGTTTTCGCCGAGAACACGTTTTCCGGCGAAAACGCACACCACGGCTCTTTCTGAGAAAAAGCAAGCACGGAGGACGAGAATCGCTTTTGCCCTGCGTAGCGTTCCGGGCAGCGGGTAGAACCAGGCAGAGAATTCCCGGCTAGCAGCTTCCCTGTGGCCGGGAAGTGCAAACGTACACGTTTTCGGCCGAAAACGCGTTTTCCGGCGAAAACGCACACCACGGCTCTTTCTGAGAAAAAGCAAGCACGGAGGACGAGAATCGCTTTTGCCCTGCGTAGCGTTCCGGGCAGCGGGTAGAACCAGGCAGAGAATTCCCGGCTAGCAGCTTCCCTGTGGCCGGGAAGTGCAAACGTACACGTTTTCGGCCGAAAACGCGTTTTCCGGCGAAAACGCACACCACGGCTCTTTCTGAGAAAAAGCAAGCACGGAGGACGAGAATCGCTTTTGCCCTGCGTAGCGCTCCGGGCAGCGGGTAGAACCAGGCAGAGAATTCCCGGCTAGCAGCTTCCCTGTGGCCGGGAAGTGCAAACGTACACGTTTTCGGCCGAAAACGCGTTTTCCGGCGAAAACGCACACCACGGTCTTTCTGAGAAAAAGCAAGCACGGAGGACGAGAATCGCTTTTGCCCTGCGTAGCGTTCCGGGCAGCGGGTAGAACCAGGCAGAGAATTCCCGGCTAGCAGCTTCCCTGTGGCGGGGAAGTGCAAACGTACACGTTTTCGGCCGAAAACGCGTTTTCCGGCGAAAACGCACACCACGGCTCTTTCTGAGAAAAAGCAAGCGCGGAGGACGAGAATCGCTTTTGCCCTGCATAGAGTTCTGAGCAGCGGGTAGAAATAGGCAGCGAATTGCCGGCTAGCAGCTTCCCTGTGGCCGGGAAGTGCAAACGTACACGTTTTCGGCCGAAAACGCGTTTTCCGGTGAAAACGCACACCACGGCTCTTTCTGAGAAAAAGCAAGCACGGAGGACGAGAATCGCTTTTGCCCTGCGTAGCGTTCCGGGCAGCGGGTAGAACCAGGCAGAGAATTCCCGGCTAGCAGCTTCCCTGTGGCCGGGAAGTGCAAACGTACACGTTTTCGGCCGAAAACGCATTTTCCGGCGAAAACGCACACCACGGCTCTTTCTGAGAAAAAGCAAGCACGGAGGACGAGAATCGCTTTTGCCCTGCGTAGCGTTCCGGGCAGCGGGTAGAACCAGGCAGAGAATTCCCGGCTAGCAGCTTCCCTGTGGCCGGGAAGTGCAAACGTACACGTTTTCGGCCGAAAACGCGTTTACCGGCGAAAACGCACACCACGGCTCTTTCTGAGAAAAAGCAAGCACGGAGGACGAGAATCGCTTTTGCCCTGCGTAGCGTTCCGGGCAGCGGGTAGAACCAGGCAGAGAATTCCCGGCTAGCAGCTTCCCTGTGGCCGGGAAGTGCAAACGTACACGTTTTCGGCCGAAAACGCGTTTTCCGGCGAAGACGCACACCACGGCTCTTTCTGAGAAAAAGCAAGCACGGAGGACGAGAATCGCTTTTGCCCTGCGTAGCGTTCCGGGCAGCGGGTAGAACCAGTCAGAGAATTCCCGTCTAGCAGCTTCCCTGTGGCGGGGAAGTGCAAACGTACACGTTTTCGGCCGAAAACGCGTTTTCCGGCGAAAACGCACACCACGGCTCTTTCTGGGAAAAAGCAAGCACGGAGGACGAGAATCGCTTTTGCCCTGCGTAGCGTTCCGGGCAGCGGGTAGAACCAGGCAGAGAATTCCCGGCTAGCAGCTTCCCTGTGGCGGGGAAGTGCAAACGTACACGTTTTCGGCCGAAAACGCGTTTTCCGGCGAAAACGCACACCACGGCTCTTTCTGAGAAAAAGCAAGCACGGAGGACGAGAACCGCTTTTGCCCTGCGTAGCGTTCCGGGCAGCGGGTAGAACCAGGCAGAGAATTCCCGGGTAGCAGCTTCCCTGTGGCCGGGAAGTGCAAACGTACACGTTTTCGGCCGAAAACGCGTTTTCTGGCGAAAACGCACACCACGGCTCTTTCTGAGAAAAAGCAAGAACGGAGGACGACAATCGCTTTTGCCCTGCGTCGTGTTCCGGGCAGCGGGTAGAACCAGGCAGAGAATTCCCGGCTAGCAGCTTCCCTGTGGCCGGGAAGTGCAAACGTACACGTTTTCGGCCGAAACGCGTTTTCCGGCGAAAACGCACACCACGGCTCTTTCTGAGAAAAAGCAAGCACGGAGGACGAGAATCGCTTTTGCCCTGCGTAGCGTTCCGGGCAGCGGGTAGAACCAGGCAGAGAATTCCCGTCTAGCAGCTTCCCTGTGGCGGGGAAGTGCAAACGTACACGTTTTCGGCCGAAAACGCGTTTACCGGCGAAAACGCACACCACGGCTCTTTCTGAGAAAAAGCAAGCACGGAGGACGAGAATCGCTTTTGCCCTGCGTAGCGTTCCGGGCAGCGGGTAGAACGAGGCAGAGAATTCCCGGCTAGCAGCTTCCCTGTGGCCGGGAATTGCAAACGTACACGTTTTCGGCCGAAAACGCGTTTTCCGGCGAAAACGCACACCACGGCTCTTTCTGAGAAAAAGCAAGCACGGAGGACGAGAATCGCTTTTGCCCTGCGTAGCGTTCCGGGCAGCGGGTAGAACCAGGCAGAGAATTCCCGGCTAGCAGCTTCCCTGTGGCCGGGAAGTGCAAACGTACACGTTTTCGGCCGAAAACGCGTTTTCCGGCGAAAACGCACACCACGGCTCTTTCTGAGAAAAAGCAAGCACGGAGGACGAGAATCGCTTTTGCCCTGCGTAGCGTTCCTCGCAGCGGGTAGAACCAGGCAGAGAATTCCCGTCTAGCAGCTTCCCTGTGGCGGGGAAGTGCAAACGTACACGTTTTCGGCCGAAAACGCGTTTACCGGCGAAAACGCACACCACGGCTCTTTCTGAGAAAAAGCAAGCACGGAGGACGAGAATCGCTTTTGCCCTGCGTAGCGTTCCGGGCAGCGGGTAGAACGAGGCAGAGAATTCCCGGCTAGCAGCTTCCCTGTGGCGGGGAAGTGCAAACGTACACGTTTTCGGCCGAAAACGCGTTTTCTGGCGAAAACGCACACCACGGCTCTTTCTGAGAAAAAGCAAGCACGGAGGACGAGAATCGCTTTTGCCCTGCGTAGTGTTCCGGGCAGCGGGTAGAACCAGGCAGAGAATTCCCGGCTAGCAGCTTCCCTGTGGCCGGGAATTGCAAACGTACACGTTTTCGCCGAGAACACGTTTTCCGGCGAAAACGCACACCACGGCTCTTTCTGAGAAAAAGCAAGCACGGAGGACGAGAATCGCTTTTGCCCTGCGTAGCGTTCCGGGCAGCGGGTAGAACCAGGCAGAGAATTCCCGGCTAGCAGCTTCCCTGTGGCCGGGAAGTGCAAACGTACACGTTTTCGGCCGAAAACGCGTTTTCCGGCGAAAACGCACACCACGGCTCTTTCTGAGAAAAAGCAAGCACGGAGGACGAGAATCGCTTTTGCCCTGCGTAGCGTTCCGGGCAGCGGGTAGAACCAGGCAGAGAATTCCCGGCTAGCAGCTTCCCTGTGGCCGGGAAGTGCAAACGTACACGTTTTCGGCCGAAAACGCGTTTTCCGGCGAAAACGCACACCACGGCTCTTTCTGAGAAAAAGCAAGCACGGAGGACGAGAATCGCTTTTGCCCTGCGTAGCGCTCCGGGCAGCGGGTAGAACCAGGCAGAGAATTCCCGGCTAGCAGCTTCCCTGTGGCCGGGAAGTGCAAACGTACACGTTTTCTGCCGAAAACGCGTTTTCCGGCGAAAACGCACACCACGGTCTTTCTGAGAAAAAGCAAGCACGGAGGACGAGAATCGCTTTTGCCCTGCGTAGCGTTCCGGGCAGCGGGTAGAACCAGGCAGAGAATTCCCGGCTAGCAGCTTCCCTGTGGCGGGGAAGTGCAAACGTACACGTTTTCGGCCGAAAACGCGTTTTCCGGCGAAAACGCACACCACGGCTCTTTCTGAGAAAAAGCAAGCGCGGAGGACGAGAATCGCTTTTGCCCTGCATAGAGTTCTGAGCAGCGGGTAGAAATAGGCAGCGAATTGCCGGCTAGCAGCTTCCCTGTGGCCGGGAAGTGCAAACGTACACGTTTTCGGCCGAAAACGCGTTTTCCGGTGAAAACGCACACCACGGCTCTTTCTGAGAAAAAGCAAGCACGGAGGACGAGAATCGCTTTTGCCCTGCGTAGCGTTCCGGGCAGCGGGTAGAACCAGGCAGAGAATTCCCGGCTAGCAGCTTCCCTGTGGCCGGGAAGTGCAAACGTACACGTTTTCGGCCGAAAACGCGTTTACCGGCGAAAACGCACACCACGGCTCTTTCTGAGAAAAAGCAAGCACGGAGGACGAGAATCGCTTTTGCCCTGCGTAGCGTTCCGGGCAGCGGGTAGAACCAGGCAGAGAATTCCCGGCTAGCAGCTTCCCTGTGGCCGGGAAGTGCAAACGTTCACGTTTTCGGCCGAAAACGCGTTTTCCGGCGAAGACGCACACCACGGCTCTTTCTGAGAAAAAGCAAGCACGGAGGACGAGAATCGCTTTTGCCCTGCGTAGCGTTCCGGGCAGCGGGTAGAACCAGTCAGAGAATTCCCGTCTAGCAGCTTCCCTGTGGCGGGGAAGTGCAAACGTACACGTTTTCGGCCGAAAACGCGTTTTCCGGCGAAAACGCACACCACGGCTCTTTCTGGGAAAAAGCAAGCACGGAGGACGAGAATCGCTTTTGCCCTGCGTAGCGTTCCGAGCAGCGGGTAGAACCAGGCAGAGAATTCCCGGCTAGCAGCTTCCCTGTGGCGGGCAAGTGCAAACGTACACGTTTTCGGCCGAAAACGCGTTTTCCGGCGAAAACGCACACCACGGCTCTTTCTGAGAAAAAGCAAGCACGGAGGACGAGAACCGCTTTTGCCCTGCGTAGCGTTCCGGGCAGCGGGTAGAACCAGGCAGAGAATTCCCGGGTAGCAGCTTCCCTGTGGCCGGGAAGTGCAAACGTACACGTTTTCGGCCGAAAACGCGTTTTCTGGCGAAAACGCACACCACGGCTCTTTCTGAGAAAAAGCAAGAACGGAGGACGACAATCGCTTTTGCCCTGCGTCGTGTTCCGGGCAGCGGGTAGAACCAGGCAGAGAATTCCCGGCTAGCAGCTTCCCTGTGGCCGGGAAGTGCAAACGTACACGTTTTCGGCCGAAACGCGTTTTCCGGCGAAAACGCACACCACGGCTCTTTCTGAGAAAAAGCAAGCACGGAGGACGAGAATCGCTTTTGCCCTGCGTAGCGTTCCGGGCAGCGGGTAGAACCAGGCAGAGAATTCCCGGCTAGCAGCTGCCCTGTGGCCGGGAAGTGCAAACGTACACGTTTTCGGCCGAAAACGCGTTTTCCCGCGAAAACGCACACCACGGCTCTTTCTGAGAAAAAGCAAGCACGGAGGACGAGAATCGCTTTTGCCCTGCGTAGCGTTCCGGGCAGCGGGTAGAACCAGGCAGAGAATTCCCGGCTAGCAGCTTCCCTGTGGCCGGGAAGTGCAAACGTACACGTTTTCGGCCGAAAACGCGTTTTCCGGCGAAAACGCACACCACGGCTCTTTCTGAGAAAAAGCAAGCGCGGAGGACGAGAATCGCTTTTGCCCTGCGTAGAGTTCTGAGCAGCGGGTAGAAATAGGCAGCGAATTGCCGGCTAGCAGCTTCCCTGTGGCCGGGAAGTGCAAACGTACACGTTTTCGGCCGAAAACGCGTTTTCCGGTGAAAACGCACACCACGGCTCTTTCTGAGAAAAAGCAAGCACGGAGGACGAGAACCGCTTTTGCCCTGCGTAGCGTTCCGGGCAGCGGGTAGAACCAGGCAGAGAATTCCCGGCTAGCAGCTTCCCTGTGGCCGGGAAGTGCAAACGTACACGTTTTCGGCCGAAAACGCGTTTTCCCGCGAAAACGCACACCACGGCTCTTTCTGAGAAAAAGCAAGCACGGAGGACGAGAATCGCTTTTGCCCTGCGTAGCGTTCCGGGCAGCGGGTAGAACCAGGCAGAGAATTCCCGTCTAGCAGCTTCCCTGTGGCGGGGAAGTGCAAACGTACACGTTTTCGGCCGAAAACGCGTTTTCCGGCGAAAACGCACACCACGGCTCTTTCTGGGAAAAAGCAAGCACGGAGGACGAGAATCGCTTTTGCCCTGCGTAGCGTTCCGGGCAGCGGGTAGAACCAGGCAGAGAATTCCCGGCTAGCAGCTTCCCTGTGGCCGGGAAGTGCAAACGTACACGTTTTCGGCCGAAAACGCGTTTTCTGGCGAAAACGCACACCACGGCTCTTTCTGAGAAAAAGCAAGCACGGAGGACGAGAATCGCTTTTGCCCTGCGTAGCGTTCCGGGCAGCGGGTAGAACCAGGCAGAGAATTCCCGGGTAGCAGCTTCCCTGTGGCCGGGAAGTGCAAACGTACACGTTTTCGGCCGAAAACGCGTTTTCTGGCGAAAACGCACACCACGGCTCTTTCTGAGAAAAAGCAAGAACGGAGGACGACAATCGCTTTTTCCTGCGTAGTGTTCCGGGCAGCGGGTAGAACCAGGCAGAGAATTCCCGGCTAGCAGCTTCCCTGTGGCCGGGAATTGCAAACGTACACGTTTTCGGCCGAAACGCGTTTTCCGGCGAAAACGCACACCACGGCTCTTTCTGAGAAAAAGCAAGCACGGAGGACGAGAATCGCTTTTGCCCTGCGTAGCGTTCCGGGCAGCGGGTAGAACCAGGCAGAGAATTCCCGGCTAGCAGCTGCCCTGTGGCCGGGAAGTGCAAACGTACACGTTTTCGGCCGAAAACGCGTTTTCCCGCGAAAACGCACACCACGGCTCTTTCTGAGAAAAAGCAAGCACGGAGGACGAGAATCGCTTTTGCCCTGCGTAGCGTTCCGGGCAGCGGGTAGAACCAGGCAGAGAATTCCCGGCTAGCAGCTTCCCTGTGGCCGGGAAGTGCAAACGTACACGTTTTCGGCCGAAAACGCGTTTTCCGGCGAAAACGCACACCACGGCTCTTTCTGAGAAAAAGCAAGCACGGAGGACGAGAATCGCTTTTGCCCTGCGTAGCGTTCCGGGCAGCGGGTAGAACCAGGCAGAGAATTCCCGGCTAGCAGCTTCCCTGTGGCCGGGAAGTGGAAACGTACACGTTTTCGGCCGAAAACGCGTTTTCCGGCGAAAACGCACACCACGGCTCTTTCTGAGAAAAAGCAAGCACGGAGGACGAGAATCGCTTTTGCCCTGCGTAGCGTTCCGGGCAGCGGGTAGAACCAGGCAGAGAATTCCCGGCTAGCAGCTTCCCTGTGGCGGGGAAGTGCAAACGTACACGTTTTCGGCCGAAAACGCGTTTTCCGGCGAAAACGCACACCACGGCTCTTTCTGAGAAAAAGCAAGCACGGAGGACGAGAATCGCTTTTGCCCTGCGTAGCGTTCCGGGCAGCGGGTAGAACCAGGCAGAGAATTCCCGGCTAGCAGCTTCCCTGTGGCCGGGAAGTGCAAACGTACACGTTTTCGGCCGAAAACGCGTTTTCCGGCGAAAACGCACACCACGGCTATTTCTGAGAAAAAGCAAGCACGGAGGACGAGAATCGCTTTTGCCCTGCGTAGCGTTCCGGGCAGCGGGTAGAACCAGGCAGAGAATTCCCGGCTAGCAGCTTCCCTGTGGCGGGGAAGTGCAAACGTACACGTTTTCGGCCGAAAACGCGTTTTCCCGCGAAAACGCACACCACGGCTCTTTCTGAGAAAAAGAAAGCACGGAGGACGAGAATCGCTTTTGCCCTGCGTAGCGTTCTGAGCAGTGGGTAGAAATAGGCAGCGAATTGCCGGCTAGCAGCTTCCCTGTGGCCGGGAAGTGCAAACGTACACGTTTTCGGCCGAAAACGCGTTTACCGGCGAAAAAGCACACCATGGCTCTTTCTGAGAAAAAGCAAGCACGGAGGACGAGAATCGCTTTTGCCCTGCGTAGCGTTCCGGGCAGCGGGTAGAACCAGGCAGAGAATTCCCGTCTAGCAGATTCCCTGTGGCGGGGAAGTGCAAACGTACACGTTTTCGGCCGAAAAACGCGTTTTCCGGCGAAAACGCACACCACGGCTCTTTCTGAGAAAAAGCAAGCACGGAAGACGAGAATCGCTTTTGCCCTGCGTAGCGTTCCGGGCAGCGGGTAGAACCAGGCAGAGAATTCCCGGCTAGCAGCTTCCCTGTGGCGGGGAAGTGCAAACGTACACGTTTTCGGCCGAAAACGCGTTTACCGGCGAAAACGCACACCACGGCTCTTTCTGAGAAAAAGCAAGCACGGAGGACGAGAATCGCTTTTGCCCTGCGTAGTGTTCCGGGCAGCGGGTAGAACCAGGCAGAGAATTCCCGGCTAGCAGCTTCCCTGTGGCCGGGAAGTGCAAACGTACACGTTTTCGGCCGAAAACGCGTTTTCCGGCGAAAACGCACACCACGGCTCTTTCTGAGAAAAAGCAAGCGCGGAGGACGAGAATCGCTTTTGCCCTGCGTAGAGTTCTGAGCAGCGGGTAGAAATAGGCAGCGAATTGCCGGCTAGCAGCTTCCCTGTGGCCGGGAAGTGCAAACGTACACGTTTTCGGCCGAAAACGCGTTTTCCGGTGAAAACGCACACCACGGCTCTTTCTGAGAAAAAGCAAGCACGGAGGACGAGAACCGCTTTTGCCCTGCGTAGCGTTCCGGGCAGCGGGTAGAACCAGGCAGAGAATTCCCGGCTAGCAGCTTCCCTGTGGCCGGGAAGTGCAAACGTACACGTTTTCAGCCGAAAACGCGTTTTCCCGCGAAAACGCACACCACGGCTCTTTCTGAGAAAAAGCAAGCACGGAGGACGAGAATCGCTTTTGCCCTGCGTAGCGTTCCGGGCAGCGGGTAGAACCAGGCAGAGAATTCCCGTCTAGCAGCTTCCCTGTGGCGGGGAAGTGCAAACGTACACGTTTTCGGCCGAAAACGCGTTTTCCGGCGAAAACGCACACCACGGCTCTTTCTGGGAAAAAGCAAGCACGGAGGACGAGAATCGCTTTTGCCCTGCGTAGCGTTCCGGGCAGCGGGTAGAACCAGGCAGAGAATTCCCGGCTAGCAGCTTCCCTGTGGCCGGGAAGTGCAAACGTACACGTTTTCGGCCGAAAACGCGTTTTCTGGCGAAAACGCACACCACGGCTCTTTCTGAGAAAAAGCAAGCACGGAGGACGAGAATCGCTTTTGCCCTGCGTAGCGTTCCGGGCAGCGGGTAGAACCAGGCAGAGAATTCCCGGGTAGCAGCTTCCCTGTGGCCGGGAAGTGCAAACGTACACGTTTTCGGCCGAAAACGCGTT
This sequence comes from Athene noctua, assembly GCF_965140245.1. Classification (NCBI taxonomy): domain Eukaryota; kingdom Metazoa; phylum Chordata; class Aves; order Strigiformes; family Strigidae; genus Athene; species Athene noctua. Next base: position 20,425 of record NW_027437691.1, read on the forward strand.
TTCTGGCGAAAACGCACACCACGGCTCTTTCTGAGAAAAAGCAAGAACGGAGGACGACAATCGCTTTTTCCTGCGTAGTGTTCCGGGCAGCGGGTAGAACCAGGCAGAGAATTCCCGGCTAGCAGCTTCCCTGTGGCCGGGAATTGCAAACGTACACGTTTTCGGCCGAAACGCGTTTTCCGGCGAAAACGCACACCACGGCTCTTTCTGAGAAAAAGCAAGCACGGAGGACGAGAATCGCTTTTGCCCTGCGTAGCGTTCCGGGCAGCGGGTAGAACCAGGCAGAGAATTCCCGGCTAGCAGCTGCCCTGTGGCCGGGAAGTGCAAACGTACACGTTTTCGGCCGAAAACGCGTTTTCCCGCGAAAACGCACACCACGGCTCTTTCTGAGAAAAAGCAAGCACGGAGGACGAGAATCGCTTTTGCCCTGCGTAGCGTTCCGGGCAGCGGGTAGAACCAGGCAGAGAATTCCCGGCTAGCAGCTTCCCTGTGGCCGGGAAGTGCAAACGTACACGTTTTCGGCCGAAAACGCGTTTTCCGGCGAAAACGCACACCACGGCTCTTTCTGAGAAAAAGCAAGCACGGAGGACGAGAATCGCTTTTGCCCTGCGTAGCGTTCCGGGCAGCGGGTAGAACCAGGCAGAGAATTCCCGGCTAGCAGCTTCCCTGTGGCCGGGAAGTGGAAACGTACACGTTTTCGGCCGAAAACGCGTTTTCCGGCGAAAACGCACACCACGGCTCTTTCTGAGAAAAAGCAAGCACGGAGGACGAGAATCGCTTTTGCCCTGCGTAGCGTTCCGGGCAGCGGGTAGAACCAGGCAGAGAATTCCCGGCTAGCAGCTTCCCTGTGGCGGGGAAGTGCAAACGTACACGTTTTCGGCCGAAAACGCGTTTTCCGGCGAAAACGCACACCACGGCTCTTTCTGAGAAAAAGCAAGCACGGAGGACGAGAATCGCTTTTGCCCTGCGTAGCGTTCCGGGCAGCGGGTAGAACCAGGCAGAGAATTCCCGGCTAGCAGCTTCCCTGTGGCCGGGAAGTGCAAACGTACACGTTTTCGGCCGAAAACGCGTTTTCCGGCGAAAACGCACACCACGGCTATTTCTGAGAAAAAGCAAGCACGGAGGACGAGAATCGCTTTTGCCCTGCGTAGCGTTCCGGGCAGCGGGTAGAACCAGGCAGAGAATTCCCGGCTAGCAGCTTCCCTGTGGCGGGGAAGTGCAAACGTACACGTTTTCGGCCGAAAACGCGTTTTCCCGCGAAAACGCACACCACGGCTCTTTCTGAGAAAAAGAAAGCACGGAGGACGAGAATCGCTTTTGCCCTGCGTAGCGTTCTGAGCAGTGGGTAGAAATAGGCAGCGAATTGCCGGCTAGCAGCTTCCCTGTGGCCGGGAAGTGCAAACGTACACGTTTTCGGCCGAAAACGCGTTTACCGGCGAAAAAGCACACCATGGCTCTTTCTGAGAAAAAGCAAGCACGGAGGACGAGAATCGCTTTTGCCCTGCGTAGCGTTCCGGGCAGCGGGTAGAACCAGGCAGAGAATTCCCGTCTAGCAGATTCCCTGTGGCGGGGAAGTGCAAACGTACACGTTTTCGGCCGAAAAACGCGTTTTCCGGCGAAAACGCACACCACGGCTCTTTCTGATTAAAAGCAAGCACGGAAGACGAGAATCGCTTTTGCCCTGCGTAGCGTTCCGGGCAGCGGGTAGAACCAGGCAGAGAATTCCCGGCTAGCAGCTTCCCTGTGGCGGGGAAGTGCAAACGTACACGTTTTCGGCCGAAAACGCGTTTACCGGCGAAAACGCACACCACGGCTCTTTCTGAGAAAAAGCAAGCACGGAGGACGAGAATCGCTTTTGCCCTGCGTAGTGTTCCGGGCAGCGGGTAGAACCAGGCAGAGAATTCCCGGCTAGCAGCTTCCCTGTGGCCGGGAAGTGCAAACGTACACGTTTTCGCCGAAAACGCGTTTTCCAGCGAAAACGCACACCACGGCTCTTTCTGAGAAAAAGCAAGCACGGAGGACGAGAATCGCTTTTGCCCTGCGTAGCGTTCCGGGCAGCGGGTAGAACCAGGCAGAGAATTCCCGGCTAGCAGCTTCCCTGTGGCCGGGAAGTGCAAACGTACACGTTTTCGGCCGAAAACGCGTTTACCGGCGAAAACGCACACCACGGCTCTTTCTGAGAAAAAGCAAGCACGGAGGACGAGAATCGCTTTTGCCCTGCGTAGCGTTCCGGGCAGCGGGTAGAACCAGGCAGAGAATTCCCGGCTAGCAGCTTCCCTGTGGCCGGGAAGTGCAAACGTACACGTTTTCGGCCGAAAACGCGTTTTCCGGCGAAAACGCACACCACGGCTCTTTCTGAGAAAAAGCAAGCACGGAGGACGAGAATCGCTTTTGCCCTGCGTAGCGTTCCTGGCAGCGGGTAGAACCAGGCAGCGAATTGCCGGCTAGCACCTTCCCTGTGGCCGGGAAGTGCAAACGTACACGTTTTCGGCTGAAAACGCGTTTTCCGGCGAAAAAGCACACCACGGCTCTTTCTGAGAAAAAGCAAGCACGGAGGACGAGAATCGCTTTTGCCCTGCGTAGCGTTCTGAGCAGCGGGTAGAACCAGGCAGAGAATTCCCGGCTAGCAGCTTCCCTGTGGCCGGGAAGTGCAAACGTACACGTTTTCGGCCGAAAACGCGTTTTCCGGCGAAAACGCACACCACGGCTCTTTCTGAGAAAAAGCAAGCACGGAGGACGAGAATCGCTTTTGCCCTGCGTAGCGTTCCGGGCAGCGGGTAGAACCAGGCAGAGAATTCCCGGCTAGCAGCTTCCCTGTGGACGGGAAGTGCAAACGTAAACGTTTTCGGCCGAAAACCCGTTTTCCCGCGAAAACGCACACCACGGCTCTTTCTGAGAAAAAGCAAGCACGGAGGACGAGAATCGCTTTTGCCCTGCGTAGCGTTCCGGCAACGGGTAGAACCAGGCAGAGAATTCCCGGCTAGCAGCTTCCCTGTGGCCGGGAAGTGCAAACGTACACGTTTTCGCCGAAAACACGTTTTCCGGCGAAAACGCACACCACGGCTCTTTCTGAGAAAAAGCAAGCACGGAGGACGAGAATCGCTTTTGCCCTGCGTAGCGTTCCGGGCAGCGGGTAGAACCAGGCAGAGAATTCCCGGCTAGCAGCTTCCCTGTGGCCGGGAAGTGCAAACGTACATGTTTTCGGCCGAAAACGCGTTTTCCGGCGAAAACGCACACCACGGCTCTTTCTGAGAAAAAGCAAGCACGGAGGACGAGAATCGCTTTTGCCCTGCGTAGCGTTCCGGGCAGCGGGTAGAACCAGGCAGAGAATTCCCGGCTAGCAGCTTCCCTGTGGCGGGGAAGTGCAAACGTAAACGTTTTCGGCCGAAAACGCGTTTTCCGGCAAAAACGCACACCACGGCTCTTTCTGAGAAAAAGCAAGCACGGAGGACGAGAATCGCTTTTGCCCTGCGTAGCGTTCCGGGCAGCGGGTAGAACCAGGCAGAGAATTCCCGGCTAGCAGCTTCCCTGTGGCCGGGAAGTGCAAACGTACACGTTTTCGGCCGAAAACGCGTTTTCCGGCGAAAACGCACACCACGGCTCTTTCTGAGAAAAAGCAAGCACGGAGGACGAGAATCGCTTTTGCCCTGCGTAGCGTTCCGGGCAGCGGGTAGAACCAGGCAGAGAATTCCCGGCTAGCAGCTTCCCTGTGGCGGGGAAGTGCAAACGTACACGTTTTCGGCCGAAAACGCGTTTTCCGGCGAAAACGCACACCACGGCTCTTTCTGAGAAAAAGCAAGCACGGAGGACGAGAATCGCTTTTGCCCTGCGTAGCGTTCTGACCAGCGGGTAGAAATAGGCAGCGAATTGCCGGCTAGCAGCTTCCCTGTGGCCGGGAAGTGCAAACGTACACGTTTTCGTCCGAAAACGCGTTTTCTTGCGAAAAAGCACACCATGGCTCTTTCTGAGAAAAAGCAAGCACGGAGGACGAGAATCGTTTTTGCCCTGCGTAGCGTTCCTGGCAGCGGGTAGAACCAGGCAGAGAATTCCCGTCTAGCAGCTTCCCTGTGGCGGGGAAGTGCAAACGTACACGTTTTCAGCCGAAAACGATTTTTCTAGCGAAAAAGCACACCATGGCTCTTTCTGAGAAAAAGCAAGCACGGAGGACGAGAATCGCTTTTGCCCTGCGTAGTGTTCCGTGCAGCGGGTAGAACCAGGCAGAGAATTCCCGTCTAGCAGCTTCCCTGTGGCCGGGAAGTGCAAACGTACAAGTTTTCGGCCGAAAACGCGTTTTCCGGCGAAAACGCACACCACGGCTCTTTCTGAGAAAAAGCAAGCACGGAGGACGAGAATCGCTTTTGCCCTGCGTAGCGTTCCGGGCAGCGGGTAGAACCAGGCAGAGAATTCCCGGCTAGCAGCTTCCCTGTGGCCGGGAAGTGCAAACGTACACGTTTTCGGCCGAAAACGCGTTTTCCGGCGAAAACGCACACCACGGCTCTTTCTGAGAAAAAGCAAGCACGGAGGACGAGAATCGCTTTTGCCCTGCGTAGCGTTCCGGGCAGCGGGTAGAACGAGGCAGAGAATTCCCGGCTAGCAGCTTCCCTGTGGCCGGGAAGTGCAAACGTACACGTTTTCGGCCGAAAACGCGTTTTCCCGCGAAAACGCACACCACGGCTCTTTCTGAGAAAAAGCAAGCACGGAGGACGAGAATCGCTTTTGCCCTGCGTAGCGTTCCGGGCAGCGGGTAGAACCAGGCAGAGAATTCCCGGCTAGCAGCTTCCCTGTGGCCGGGAAGTGCAAACGTACACGTTTTCGCCGAAACCACGTTTTCCCGCGAAAACGCACACCACGGCTCTTTCTGAGAAAAAGCAAGCACGGAGGACGAGAATCGCTTTTGCCCTGCGTAGCGTTCCGGGCAGCGGGTAGAACCAGGCAGAGAATTCCCGGCTAGCAGCTTCCCTGTGGCCGGGAAGTGCAAACGTACACGTTTTCGGCCGAAAACGCGTTTTCCGGCGAAAACGCACACCACGGCTCTTTCTGAGAGAAAGCAAGCACGGAGGACGAGAATCGCTTCTGCCCTGCGTAGCGTTCCGGGCAGCGGGTAGAACCAGGCAAAAAATTCCCGGCTAGCAGCTTCCCTGTGGCCGGGAAGTGCAAACGTACACGTTTTCGGCCGAAAACGCGTTTTCCGGCGAAAACGCACACCACGGCTCTTTCTGAGAAAAAGCAAGCACGGAGGACGAGAATCGCTTTTGCCCTGCGTAGCGTTCCGGGCAGCGGGTAGAACCAGGCAGAGAATTCCCGGCTAGCAGCTTCCCTGTGGCGGGGAATTGCAAACGTACACGTTTTCGGCCGAAAACGCGTTTTCCAGCGAAAACGCACACCACGGCTCTTTCTGAGAAAAAGAAAGCACGGAGGAAGAGAATCGCTTTTGCCCTGCTTAGCGTTCTGAGCAGTGGGTAGAAATAGGCAGCGAATTGCCGGCTAGCAGCTTCCCTGTGGCCGGGAAGTGCAAACGTACACGTTTTCGCCGAAAACACGTTTTCCGGCGAAAACGCACACCACGGCTCTTTCTGAGAAAAAGCAAGCACGGAGGACGAGAATCGCTTTTGCCCTGCGTAGCGTTCCGGGCAGCGGGTAGAACCAGGCAGAGAATTCCCGTCTAGCAGCTTCCCTGTGGCGGGGAAGTGCAAACGTACACGTTTTCAGCCGAAAACGCTTTTTCTAGCGAAAAAGCACACCATGGCTCTTTCTGAGAAAAAGCAAGCACGGAGGACGAGAATCGCTTTTGCCCTGCGTAGTGTTCCGGGCAGCGGGTAGAACCAGGCAGAGAATTCCCGTCTAGCAGCTTCCCTGTGGCCGGGAAGTGCAAACGTACAAGTTTTCGGCCGAAAACGAGTTTTCCGGCGAAAACGCACACCACGGCTCTTTCTGAGAAAAAGCAAGCACGGAGGACGAGAATCGCTTTTGCCCTGCGTAGCGTTCCGGGCAGCGGGTAGAACCAGGCAAAAAATTCCCGGCTAGCAGCTTCCCTGTGGCCGGGAAGTGCAAACGTACACGTTTTCGGCCGAAAACGCGTTTTCCGGCGAAAACGCACACCACGGCTCTTTCTGAGAAAAAGCAAGCACGGAGGACGAGAATCGCTTTTGCCCTGCGTAGCGTTCCGGGCAGCGGGTAGAACCAGGCAGAGAATTCCCGGCTAGCAGCTTCCCTGTGGCGGGGAAGTGCAAACGTACACGTTTTCGGCCGAAAACGCGTTTTCCAGCGAAAACGCACACCACGGCTCTTTCTGAGAAAAAGAAAGCACGGAGGAAGAGAATCGCTTTTGCCCTGCGTAGCGTTCTGAGCAGTGGGTAGAAATAGGCAGCGAATTGCCGGCTAGCAGCTTCCCTGTGGCCGGGAAGTGCAAACGTACACGTTTTCGTCCGAAAACGCGTTTTCCGGCGAAAAAGCACACCACGGCTCTTTCTGAGAAAAAGCAAGCACGGAGGACGAGAATCGCTTTTGCCCTGCGTAGCGTTCTGAGCAGCGGGTAGAAATAGGCAGCGAATTGCCGGCTAGCAGCTTCCCTGTGGCCGGGAAGTGCAAACGTACACGTTTTCGGCCGAAAACGCGTTTTCCGGCGAAAACGCACACCACGGCTCTTTCTGAGAGAAAGCAAGCACGGAGGACGAGAATCGCTTCTGCCCTGCGTAGCGTTCCGGGCAGCGGGTAGAACCAGGCAAAAAATTCCCGGCTAGCAGCTTCCCTGTGGCCGGGAAGTGCAAACGTACACGTTTTCGGCCGAAAACGCGTTTTCCGGCGAAAACGCACACCACGGCTCTTTCTGAGAAAAAGCAAGCACGGAGGACGAGAATCGCTTTTGCCCTGCGTAGCGTTCCGGGCAGCGGGTAGAACCAGGCAGAGAATTCCCGGCTAGCAGCTTCCCTGTGGCGGGGAATTGCAAACGTACACGTTTTCGGCCGAAAACGCGTTTTCCAGCGAAAACGCACACCACGGCTCTTTCTGAGAAAAAGAAAGCACGGAGGAAGAGAATCGCTTTTGCCCTGCTTAGCGTTCTGAGCAGTGGGTAGAAATAGGCAGCGAATTGCCGGCTAGCAGCTTCCCTGTGGCCGGGAAGTGCAAACGTACACGTTTTCGGCCGAAAACGCGTTTTCTTGCGAAAAAGCACACCATGGCTCTTTCTGAGAAAAAGCAAGCACGGAGGACGAGAATCGTTTTTGCCCTGCGTAGCGTTCCTGGCAGCGGGTAGAACCAGGCAGAGAATTCCCGTCTAGCAGCTTCCCTGTGGCGGGGAAGTGCAAACGTACACGTTTTCAGCCGAAAACGATTTTTCTAGCGAAAAAGCACACCATGGCTCTTTCTGAGAAAAAGCAAGCACGGAGGACGAGAATCGCTTTTGCCCTGCGTAGTGTTCCGTGCAGCGGGTAGAACCAGGCAGAGAATTCCCGTCTAGCAGCTTCCCTGTGGCCGGGAAGTGCAAACGTACAAGTTTTCGGCCGAAAACGCGTTTTCCGGCGAAAACGCACACCACGGCTCTTTCTGAGAAAAAGCAAGCACGGAGGACGAGAATCGCTTTTGCCCTGCGTAGCGTTCCGGGCAGCGGGTAGAACCAGGCAGAGAATTCCCGGCTAGCAGCTTCCCTGTGGCCGGGAAGTGCAAACGTACACGTTTTCGGCCGAAAACGCGTTTTCCGGCGAAAACGCACACCACGGCTCTTTCTGAGAAAAAGCAAGCACGGAGGACGAGAATCGCTTTTGCCCTGCGTAGCGTTCCGGGCAGCGGGTAGAACGAGGCAGAGAATTCCCGGCTAGCAGCTTCCCTGTGGCCGGGAAGTGCAAACGTACACGTTTTCGGCCGAAAACGCGTTTTCCCGCGAAAACGCACAGCACGGCTCTTTCTGAGAAAAAGCAAGCACGGAGGACGAGAATCGCTTTTGCCCTGCGTAGCGTTCCGGGCAGCGGGTAGAACCAGGCAGAGAATTCCCGGCTAGCAGCTTCCCTGTGGCCGGGAAGTGCAAACGTACACGTTTTCGCCGAAACCACGTTTTCCCGCGAAAACGCACACCACGGCTCGTTCTGAGAAAAAGCAAGCACGGAGGACGAGAATCGCTTTTGCCCTGCGTAGCGTTCCGGGCAGCGGGTAGAACCAGGCAGAGAATTCCCGGCTAGCAGCTTCCCTGTGGCCGGGAAGTGCAAACGTACACGTTTTCGGCCGAAAACGCGTTTTCCGGCGAAAACGCACACCACGGCTCTTTCTGAGAGAAAGCAAGCACGGAGGACGAGAATCGCTTCTGCCCTGCGTAGCGTTCCGGGCAGCGGGTAGAACCAGGCAAAAAATTCCCGGCTAGCAGCTTCCCTGTGGCCGGGAAGTGCAAACGTACACGTTTTCGGCCGAAAACGCGTTTTCCGGCGAAAACGCACACCACGGCTCTTTCTGAGAAAAAGCAAGCACGGAGGACGAGAATCGCTTTTGCCCTGCGTAGCGTTCCGGGCAGCGGGTAGAACCAGGCAGAGAATTCCCGGCTAGCAGCTTCCCTGTGGCGGGGAAGTGCAAACGTACACGTTTTCGGCCGAAAACGCGTTTTCCAGCGAAAACGCACACCACGGCTCTTTCTGAGAAAAAGAAAGCACGGAGGAAGAGAATCGCTTTTGCCCTGCTTAGCGTTCTGAGCAGTGGGTAGAAATAGGCAGCGAATTGCCGGCTAGCAGCTTCCCTGTGGCCGGGAAGTGCAAACGTACACGTTTTCGCCGAAAACACGTTTTCCGGCGAAAACGCACACCACGGCTCTTTCTGAGAAAAAGCAAGCACGGAGGACGAGAATCGCTTTTGCCCTGCGTAGCGTTCCGGGCAGCGGGTAGAACCAGGCAGAGAATTCCCGTCTAGCAGCTTCCCTGTGGCGGGGAAGTGCAAACGTACACGTTTTCAGCCGAAAACGCTTTTTCTAGCGAAAAAGCACACCATGGCTCTTTCTGAGAAAAAGCAAGCACGGAGGACGAGAATCGCTTTTGCCCTGCGTAGTGTTCCGGGCAGCGGGTAGAACCAGGCAGAGAATTCCCGTCTAGCAGCTTCCCTGTGGCCGGGAAGTGCAAACGTACAAGTTTTCGGCCGAAAACGAGTTTTCCGGCGAAAACGCACACCACGGCTCTTTCTGAGAAAAAGCAAGCACGGAGGACGAGAATCGCTTTTGCCCTGCGTAGCGTTCCGGGCAGCGGGTAGAACCAGGCAAAAAATTCCCGGCTAGCAGCTTCCCTGTGGCCGGGAAGTGCAAACGTACACGTTTTCGGCCGAAAACGCGTTTTCCGGCGAAAACGCACACCACGGCTCTTTCTGAGAAAAAGCAAGCACGGAGGACGAGAATCGCTTTTGCCCTGCGTAGCGTTCCGGGCAGCGGGTAGAACCAGGCAGAGAATTCCCGGCTAGCAGCTTCCCTGTGGCGGGGAAGTGCAAACGTACACGTTTTCGGCCGAAAACGCGTTTTCCAGCGAAAACGCACACCACGGCTCTTTCTGAGAAAAAGAAAGCACGGAGGAAGAGAATCGCTTTTGCCCTGCGTAGCGTTCTGAGCAGTGGGTAGAAATAGGCAGCGAATTGCCGGCTAGCAGCTTCCCTGTGGCCGGGAAGTGCAAACGTACACGTTTTCGGCCGAAAACGCGTTTACCGGCGAAAAAGCACACCATGGCTCTTTCTGAGAAAAAGCAAGCACGGAGGACGAGAATCGCTTTTGCCCTGCGTAGCGTTCCTGGCAGCGTGTAGAACCAGGCAGAGAATTCCCGTCTAGCAGCTTCCCTGTGGCGGGGAAGTGCAAACGTACATGTTTTCGGCCGAAAACTCGTTTTCCGGCGAAAACGCACACCACGGCTCTTTCTGAGAAAAAGCAAGCACGGAGGACGAGAATCGCTTTTGCCCTGCGTAGCGTTCCGGGCAGCGGGTAGAACCAGGCAGAGAATTCCCGGCTAGCAGCTTCCCTGTGGCGGGGAAGTGCAAACGTACACGTTTTCGGCCGAAAACGCGTTTACCGGCGAAAACGCACACCACGGCTCTTTCTGAGAAAAAGCAAGCACGGAGGACGAGAATCGCTTTTGTCCTGCGTAGCGTTCCGGCAACGGGTAGAACCAGGCAGAGAATTCCCGGCTAGCAGCTTCCCTGTGGCCGGGAAGTGCAAACGTACACGTTTTCGCCGAAAACACGTTTTCCGGCGAAAACGCACACCACGGCTCTTTCTGAGAAAAAGCAAGCACGGAGGACGAGAATCGCTTTTGCCCTGCGTAGCGTTCCGGGCAGCGGGTAGAACCAGGCAGAGAATTCCCGTCTAGCAGCTTCCCTGTGGCGGGGAAGTGCAAACGTACACGTTTTCAGCCGAAAACGCTTTTTCTAGCGAAAAAGCACACCATGGCTCTTTCTGAGAAAAAGCAAGCACGGAGGACGAGAATCGCTTTTGCCCTGCGTAGTGTTCCGGGCAGCGGGTAGAACCAGGCAGAGAATTCCCGTCTAGCAGCTTCCCTGTGGCCGGGAAGTGCAAACGTACAAGTTTTCGGCCGAAAACGAGTTTTCCGGCGAAAACGCACACCACGGCTCTTTCTGAGAAAAAGCAAGCACGGAGGACGAGAACCGCTTTTGCCCTGCGTAGCGTTCCGGGCAGCGGGTAGAACCAGGCAGAGAATTCCCGGCTAGCAGCTTCCCTGTGGCCGGGAAGTGCAAACGTACACGTTTTCGGCCGAAAACGCGTTTTCCGGCGAAAACGCACACCACGGCTCTTTCTGAGAAAAAGCAAGTACGGAGGACGAGAATCGCTTTTGCCCTGCGTAGCGTTCCGGGCAGCGGGTAGAACCAGGCAGAGAATTCCCGGCTAGCAGCTTCCCTGTGGCCGGGAAGTGCAAACGTACACGTTTTCGCCGAAAACACGTTTTCCCGCGAAAACGCACACCACGGCTCTTTCTGAGAAAAAGCAAGCACGGAGGACGAGAATCGCTTTTGCCCTGCGTAGCGTTCCGGGCAGCGGGTAGAACCAGGCAGAGAATTCCCGGCTAGCAGCTTCCCTGTGGCCGGGAAGTGCAAACGTACACGTTTTCGGCCGAAAACGCGTTTTCCGGCGAAAACGCACACCACGGCTCTTTCTGAGAGAAAGCAAGCACGGAGGACGAGAATCGCTTTTGCCCTGCGTAGCGTTCCGGGCAGCGGGTAGAACCAGGCAAAAAATTCCCGGCTAGCAGCTTCCCTGTGGCCGGGAAGTGCAAACGTACACGTTTTCGGCCGAAAACGCGTTTTCCGGCGAAAACGCACACCACGGCTCTTTCTGAGAGAAAGCAAGCACGGAGGACGAGAATCGCTTTTGCCCTGCGTAGCGTTCCGGGCAGCGGGTAGAACCAGGCAAAAAATTCCCGGCTAGCAGCTTCCCTGTGGCGGGGAAGTGCAAACGTACACGTTTTCGGCCGAAAACGCGTTTTCCAGCGAAAACGCACACCACGGCTCTTTCTGAGAAAAAGAAAGCACGGAGGACGAGAATCGCTTTTGCCCTGCGTAGCGTTCTGAGCAGTGAGTAGAAATAGGCAGCGAATTGCCGGCTAGCAGCTTCCCTGTGGCCGGGAAGTGCAAACGTACACGTTTTCGCCGAAAACACGTTTTCCCGCGAAAACGCACACCACGGCTCTTTCTGAGAAAAAGCAAGCACGGAGGACGAGAATCGCTTTTGCCCTGCGTAGCGTTCCGGGCAGCGGGTAGAACCAGGCAGAGAATTCCCGGCTAGCAGCTTCCCTGTGGCCGGGAAGTGCAAACGTACACGTTTTCGGCCGAAAACGCGTTTTCCGGCGAAAACGCACACCACGGCTCTTTCTGAGAGAAAGCAAGCACGGAGGACGAGAATCGCTTTTGCCCTGCGTAGCGTTCCGGGCAGCGGGTAGAACCAGGCAAAAAATTCCCGGCTAGCAGCTTCCCTGTGGCCGGGAAGTGCAAACGTACACGTTTTCGGCCGAAAACGCGTTTTCCGGCGAAAACGCACACCACGGCTCTTTCTGAGAAAAAGCAAGCACGGAGGACGAGAATCGCTTTTGCCCTGCGTAGCGTTCCGGGCAGCGGGTAGAACCAGGCAAAAAATTCCCGGCTAGCAGCTTCCCTGTGGCGGGGAAGTGCAAACGTACACGTTTTCGGCCGAAAACGCGTTTTCCAGCGAAAACGCACACCACGGCTCTTTCTGAGAAAAAGAAAGCACGGAGGACGAGAATCGCTTTTGCCCTGCGTAGCGTTCTGAGCAGTGGGTAGAAATAGGCAGCGAATTGCCGGCTAGCAGCTTCCCTGTGGCGGGGAAGTGCAAACGTACACGTTTTCGGCCGAAAACGCGTTTACCGGCGAAAAAGCACACCACGGCTCTTTCTGAGAAAAAGCAAGCACGGAGGACGAGAATCGCTTTTGCCCTGCGTAGCGTTCCTGGCAGCGGGTAGAACCAGGCAGAGAATTCCCGTCTAGCAGCTTCCCTGTGGCGGGGAAGTGCAAACGTACACGTTTTCGGCCGAAAACGCGTTTTCCGGCGAAAACGCACACCACGGCTCTTTCTGAGAAAAAGCAAGCACGGAGGACGAGAATCGCTTTTGCCCTGCGTAGCGTTCCGGGCAGCGGGTAGAACCAGGCAGAGAATTCCCGGCTAGCAGCTTCCCTGTGGCCGGGAAGTGCAAACGTACACGTTTTCGGCCGAAAACGCGTTTTCCGGCGAAAACGCACACCACGGCTCTTTCTGAGAAAAAGCAAGCACGGAGGACGAGAATCGCTTTTGTCCTGCGTAGCGTTCCGGGCAGCGGGTAGAACCAGGCAGAGAATTCCCGGCTAGCAGCTTCCCTGTGGCCGGGAAGTGCAAACGTACACGTTTTCGGCCGAAAACGCGTTTTCTTGCGAAAACGCACACCACGGCTCTTTCTGAGAAAAAGCAAGCACGGAGGACGAGAATCGCTTTTGCCCTGCGTAGTGTTCCGGGCAGCGGGTAGAACCAGGCAGAGAATTCCCGGCTATCAGCTTCCCTGTGGCGGGGAAGTGCAAACGTACACGTTTTCGTCCGAAAACGCGTTTTCCGGCGAAAACGCACACCACGGCTCTTTCTGAGAAAAAGCAAGCACGGAGGACGAGAATCGCTTTTGCCCTGCGTAGCGTTCCGGGCAGCGGGTAGAACCAGGCAGAGAATTCCCGTCTAGCAGCTTCCCTGTGGCGGGGAAGTGCAAACGTACACGTTTTCGGCCGAAAACGCGTTTTCCGGCGAAAACGCACACCACGGCTCTTTCTGAGAAAAAGCAAGCACGGAGGACGAGAATCGCTTTTGCCCTGCGTAGCGTTCCGGGCAGCGGGTAGAACCAGGCAGAGAATTCCCGGCTAGCAGCTTCCCTGTGGCGGGGAAGTGCAAACGTACACGTTTTCGGCCGAAAACGCGTTTTCTGGCGAAAACGCACACCACGGCTCTTTCTGAGAAAAAGCAAGCACGGAGGACGAGAATCGCTTTTGCCCTGCGTAGCGTTCCGGGCAGCGGGTAGAACCAGGCAGAGAATTCCCGGCTAGCAGCTTCCCTGTGGCGGGGAAGTGCAAACGTACACGTTTTCGGCCGAAAACGCGTTTTCCGGCGAAAAAGCACACCACGGCTCTTTCTGAGAAAAAGCAAGCACGGAGGACGAGAATCGCTTTTGCCCTGCGTAGCGTTCCGGGCAGCGGGTAGAACCAGGCAGAGAATTCCCGTCTAGCAGCTTCCCTGTGGCGGGGAAGTGCAAACGTACACGTTTTCGGCCGAAAACGCGTTTTCCGGCGAAAACGCACACCACGGCTCTTTCTGAGAAAAAGCAAGCACGGAGGACGAGAATCGCTTTTGCCCTGCGTAGCGTTCCGGGCAGCGGGTAGAACCAGGCAGAGAATTCCCGGCTAGCAGCTTCCCTGTGGCCGGGAAGTGCAAACGTACACGTTTTCGGCCGAAAACGCGTTTTCCGGCGAAAACGCACACCACGGCTCTTTCTGAGAAAAAGCAAGCACGGAGGACGAGAATCGCTTTTGCCCTGCGTAGCGTTCCGGGCAGCGGGTAGAACCAGGCAGAGAATTCCCGGCTAGCAGCTTCCCTGTGGCGGGGAAGTGCAAACGTACACGTTTTCGGCCGAAAACGCGTTTACCGGCGAAAACGCACACCACGGCTCTTTCTGAGAAAAAGCAAGCACGGAGGACGAGAATCGCTTTTGCCCTGCGTAGCGTTCCGGGCAGCGGGTAGAACCAGGCAGAGAATTCCCGTCTAGCAGCTTCCCTGTGGTGGGGAAGTGCAAACGTACACGTTTTCGGCCGAAAACGCGTTTTCTGGCGAAAACGCACACCACGGCTCTTTCTGAGAAAAAGCAAGCACGGAGGACGAGAATCGCTTTTGCCCTGCGTAGTGTTCCGGGCAGCGGGTAGAACCAGGCAGAGAATTCCCGGCTAGCATCTTCCCTGTGGCCGGGAAGTGCAAACGTACAGGTTTTCGGCCGAAAACGCGTTTACCGGCGAAAACGCACACCACGGCTCTTTCTGAGAAAAAGCAAGCACGGAGGACGAGAATCGCTTTTGCCCTGCGTAGCGTTCCGGGCAGCGGGTAGAACCAGGCAGAGAATTCCCGGCTAGCAGCTTCCCTGTGGCCGGGAAGTGCAAACGTACACGTTTTCGCCGAAAACGCGTTTTCCGGCGAAAACGCACACCACGGCTCTTTCTGAGAAAAAGCAAGCACGGAGGACGAGAATCGCTTTTGCCCTGCCAAGCGTTCCGGGCAGCGGGTAGAACCAGGCAGAGAATTCCCGGCTAGCAGCTGCCCTGTGGCCGGGAAGTGCAAACGTACACGTTTTCGGCCGAAAACGCGTTTTCCCGCGAAAACGCACACCACGGCTCTTTCTGAGAAAAAGCAAGCACGGAGGACGAGAATCGCTTTTGCCCTGCGTAGCGTTCCGGGCAGCGGGTAGAACCAGGCAGAGAATTCCCGGCTAGCAGCTTCCCTGTGGCCGGGAAGTGCAAACGTACACGTTTTCGGCCGAAAACGCGTTTTCCGGCGAAAACGCACACCACGGCTCTTTCTGAGAAAAAGCAAGCACGGAGGACGAAAATCGCTTTTGCCCTGCGTAGCGTTCCGGGCAGCGGGTAGAACCAGGCAGAGAATTCCCGGCTAGCAGCTTCCCTGTGGCCGGGAAGTGCAAACGTACACGTTTTCGGCCGAAAACGCGTTTTCCGGCGAAAACGCACACCACGGCTCTTTCTGAGAAAAAGCATGCACGGAGGACGAGAATCGATTTTGCCCTGCGTAGCGTTCCGGGCAGCGGGTAGAACCAGGCAGAGAATTCCCGGCTAGCAGCTTCCCTGTGGCCGGGAAGTGCAAACGTACACGTTTTCGGCCGAAAACGCGTTTTCCGGCGAAAACGCACACCATGGCTCTTTCTGAGAAAAAGCAAGCACGGAGGACGAGAATCGTTTTTGCCCTGCGTAGCGTTCCTGGCAGCGGGTAGAACCAGGCAGAGAATTACCGTCTAGCAGCTTCCCGGTGGCGTGGAAGTGCAAACGTACACGTTTTCAGCCGAAAACGCTTTTTCTCGCGAAAAAGCACACCATGGCTCTTTCTGAGAAAAAGCAAGCACGGAGGACGAGAATCGCTTTTGCCCTGCGTAGTGTTCCGGGCAGCGGGTAGAACCAGGCAGAGAATTCCCGGCTAGCAGCTTCCCTGTGGCCGGGAAGTGCAAACGTACAAGTTTTCGGCCGAAAACGCGTTTTCCGGCGAAAACGCACACCACGGCTCTTTCTGAGAAAAAGCAAGCACGGAGGACGAGAATCGCTTTTGCCCTGCGTAGCGTTCCGGGCAGCGGGTAGAACCAGGCAGAGAATTCCCGTCTAGCAGCTTCCCTGTGGCGGGGAAGTGCAAACGTACACGTTTTCGGCCGAAAACGCGTTTTCCGGCGAAAACGCACACCACGGCTATTTCTGAGAAAAAGCAAGCACGGAGGACGAGAATCGCTTTTGCCCTGCGTAGCGTTCTGAGCAGCGGGTAGAAATAGGCAGCGAATTGCCGGCTAGCAGCTTCCCTGTGGCCGGGAAGTGCAAACGTACACGTTTTCGTCCGAAAACGCGTTTTCCGGCGAAAAAGCACACCACGGCTCTTTCTGAGAAAAAGCAAGCACGGAGGACGAGAATCGCTTTTGCCCTGCGTAGCGTTCTGAGCAGCGGGTAGAAATAGGCAGCGAATTGCCGGCTAGCAGCTTCCCTGTGGCCGGGAAGTGCAAACGTACACGTTTTCGTCCGAAAACGCGTTTTCCGGCGAAAAAGCACACCATGGCTCTTTCTGAGAAAAAGCAAGCACGGAGGACGAGAATCGTTTTTGCCCTGCGTAGCGTTCCGGGCAGCGGGTAGAACGAGGCAGAGAATTCCCGGCTAGCAGCTTCCCTGTGGCCGGGAAGTGCAAACGTACACGTTTTCGGCCGAAAACGCGTTTTCCCGCGAAAACGCACACCACGGCTCTTTCTGAGAAAAAGCAAGCACGGAGGACGAGAATCGCTTTTGCCCTGCGTAGCGTTCCGGGCAGCGGGTAGAACCAGGCAGAGAATTCCCGGCTAGCAGCTTCCCTGTGGCCGGGAAGTGCAAACGTACACGTTTTCGCCGAAAACACGTTTTCCGGCGAAAACGCACACCACGGCTCTTTCTGAGAAAAAGCAAGCACGGAGGACGAGAATCGCTTTTGCCCTGCGTAGCGTTCCGGGCAGCGGGTAGAACGAGGCAGAGAATTCCCGGCTAGCAGCTTCCCTGTGGCCGGGAAGTGCAAACGTACACGTTTTCGGCCGAAAACGCGTTTTCCGGCGAAAACGCACACCACGGCTCTTTCTGAGAAAAAGCAAGCACGGAGGACGAGAATCGCTTTTGCCCTGCGTAGCGTTCCGGGCAGCGGGTAGAACCAGGCAGAGAATTCCCGGCTAGCAGCTTCCCTGTGGCCGGGAAGTGGAAACGTACACGTTTTCGGCCGAAAACGCGTTTTCCGGCGAAAACGCACACCACGGCTCTTTCTGAGAAAAAGCAAGCACGGAGGACGAGAATCGCTTTTGCCCTGCCAAGCGTTCCGGGCAGCGGGTAGAACCAGGCAGAGAATTCCCGGCTAGCAGCTGCCCTGTGGCCGGGAAGTGCAAACGTACAGGTTTTCGGCCGAAAACGCGTTTTGCGGCGAAAACGCACACCACGGCTCTTTCTGAGAAAAAGCAAGCACGGAGGACGAGAATCGCTTTTGCCCTGCGTAGCGTTCCGGGCAGCGGGTAGAACCAGGCAGAGAATTCCCGGCTAGCAGCTTCCCTGTGGCCGGGAAGTGCAAACGAACACGTTTTCGCCGAAAACGCGTTTTCCGGCGAAAACGCACACCACGGCTCTTTCTGAGAAAAAGCAAGCACGGAGGACGAGAATCGCTTTTGCCCTGCCAAGCGTTCCGGGCAGCGGGTAGAACCAGGCAGAGAATTCCCGGCTAGCAGCTTCCCTGTGGCCGGGAAGTGCAAACGTACAGGTTTTCGGCCGAAAACGCGTTTTCCCGCGAAAACGCACACCACGGCTCTTTCTGAGAAAAAGCAAGCACGGAGGACGAGAACCGCTTTTGCCCTGCGTAGCGTTCCGGGCAGCGGGTAGAACCAGGCAGAGAATTCCCGGCTAGCAGCTTCCCTGTGGCCGGGAAGTGCAAACGTACACGTTTTCGGCCGAAAACGCGTTTTCCGGCGAAAACGCACACCACGGCTCTTTCTGAGAAAAAGCAAGCACGGAGGACGAGAATCGCTTTTGCCCTGCGTAGCGTTCTGAGCAGCGGGTAGAACCAGGCAGAGAATTCCCGGCTAGTAGCTTCCCTGTGGCGGGGAAGTGCAAACGTACACGTTTTCGGCCGAAAAAGCGTTTTCTGGCGAAAAAGCACACCATGGCTCTTTCTGAGAAAAAGCAAGCACGGAGGACGAGAATCGATTTTGCCCTGCGTAGCGTTCCGGGCAGCGGGTAGAACCAGGCAGAGAATTCCCGGCTAGCAGCTTCCCTGTGGCCGGGAAGTGCAAACGTACACGTTTTCGGCCGAAAACGCGTTTTCCGGCGAAAACGCACACCATGGCTCTTTCTGAGAAAAAGCAAGCACGGAGGACGAGAATCGTTTTTGCCCTGCGTAGCGTTCCTGGCAGCGGGTAGAACCAGGCAGAGAATTCCCGTCTAGCAGCTTCCCTGTGGCGTGGAAGTGCAAACGTACACGTTTTCAGCCGAAAACGCTTTTTCTGGCGAAAAAGCACACCATGGCTCTTTCTGAGAAAAAGCAAGCACGGAGGACGAGAATCGCTTTTGCCCTGCGTAGCGTTCTGAGCAGCGGGTAGAAATAGGCAGCGAATTCCCGGCTAGCAGCTTCCCTGTGGCCGGGAAGTGCAAACGTACACGTTTTCGTCCGAAAACGCGTTTTCCGGCGAAAATGCACACCACGGCTCTTTCTGAGAAAAAGCAAGCACGGAGGACGAGAATCGCTTTTGCCCTGCGTAGCGTTCCGGGCAGCGGGTAGAACCAGGCAGAGAATTCCCGGCTAGCAGCTTCCCTGTGGCGGGGAAGTGCAAACGTACACGTTTTCGGCCGAAAACGCGTTTTCCGGCGAAAACGCACACCACGGCTCTTTCTGAGAAAAAGCAAGCACGGAGGACGAGAATCGCTTTTGCCCTGCGTAGCGTTCTGAGCAGCGGGTAGAAATAGGCAGCGAATTGCCGGCTAGCAGCTTCCCTGTGGCCGGGAAGTGCAAACGTACACGTTTTCGTCCGAAAACGCTTTTTCCGGCGAAAAAGCACACCATGGCTCTTTCTGAGAAAAAGCAAGCACGGAGGACGAGAATCGTTTTTGCCCTGCGTAGCGTTCCGGGCAGCGGGTAGAACGAGGCAGAGAATTCCCGGCTAGCAGCTTCCCTGTGGCCGGGAAGTGCAAACGTACACGTTTTCGGCCGAAAACGCGTTTTCCCGCGAAAACGCACACCACGGCTCTTTCTGAGAAAAAGCAAGCACGGAGGACGAGAATCGCTTTTGCCCTGCGTAGCGTTCCGGGCAGCGGGTAGAACCAGGCAGAGAATTCCCGGCTAGCAGCTTCCCTGTGGCCGGGAAGTGCAAACGTACACGTTTTCGCCGAAAACACGTTTTCCGGCGAAAACGCACACCACGGCTCTTTCTGAGAAAAAGCAAGCACGGAGGACGAGAATCGCTTTTGCCCTGCGTAGCGTTCCGGGCAGCGGGTAGAACCAGGCAGAGAATTCCCGGCTAGCAGCTTCCCTGTGGCCGGGAAGTGCAAACGTACACGTTTTCGGCCGAAAACGCGTTTTCCGGCGAAAACGCACACCACGGCTCTTTCTGAGAGAAAGCAAGCACGGAGGACGAGAATCGCTTTTGCCCTGCGTAGCGTTCCGGGCAGCGGGTAGAACCAGGCAGAGAATTCCCGGCTAGCAGCTTCCCTGTGGCCGGGAAGTGCAAACGTACACGTTTTCGGCCGAAAACGCGTTTTCCGGCGAAAACGCACACCACGGCTCTTTCTGAGAAAAAGCAAGCACGGAGGACGAGAATCGCTTTTGCCCTGCGTAGCGTTCCGGGCAGCGGGTAGAACGAGGCAGAGAATTCCCGGCTAGCAGCTTCCCTGTGGCCGGGAAGTGCAAACGTACACGTTTTCGGCCGAAAACGCGTTTTCTGGCGAAAACGCACACCACGGCTCTTTCTGAGAAAAAGCAAGCACGGAGGACGAGAATCGCTTTTGCCCTGCGTAGCGTTCCGGGCAGCGGGTAGAACCAGGCAGAGAATTCCCGGCTAGCAGCTTCCCTGTGGCCGGGAAGTGCAAACGTACACGTTTTCGCCGAAAACACGTTTTCCGGCGAAAACGCACACCACGGCTCTTTCTGAGAAAAAGCAAGCACGGAGGACGAGAATCGCTTTTGCCCTGCGTAGCGTTCCGGGCAGCGGGTAGAACCAGGCAGAGAATTCCCGGCTAGCAGCTTCCCTGTGGCCGGGAAGTGCAAACGTACACGTTTTCGGCCGAAAACGCGTTTTCCAGCGAAAACGCACACCACGGCTCTTTCTGAGAGAAAGCAAGCACGGAGGACGAGAATCGCTTTTGCCCTGCGTAGCGTTCCGGGCAGCGGGTAGAACCAGGCAGAAAATTCCCGGCTAGCAGCTTCCCTGTGGCCGGGAAGTGCAAACGTACACGTTTTCGGCCGAAAACGCGTTTTCCGGCGAAAACGCACACCACGGCTCTTTCTGAGAAAAAGCAAGCACGGAGGACGAGAATCGCTTTTGCCCTGCGTAGCGTTCCGGGCAGCGGATAGAACCAGGCAGAGAATTCCCGGCTAGCAGCTTCCCTGTGGCCGGGAAGTGCAAACGTACACGTTTTCGGCCGAAAACGCGTTTTCCGGCGAAAACGCACACCACGGCTCTTTCTGAGAAAAAGCAAGCACGGAGGACGAGAATCGCTTTTGCCCTGCGTAGCGTTCCGGGCAGCGGGTAGAACCAGGCAGAGAATTCCCGGCTAGCAGCTTCCCTGTGGCGGGGAAGTGCAAACGTACACGTTTTCGGCCGAAAACGCGTTTTCCGGCGAAAACGCACACCACGGCTCTTTCTGAGAAAAAGCAAGCACGGAGGACGAGAATCGCTTTTGCCCTGCGTAGCGTTCCGGGCAGCGGGTAGAACCAGGCAGAGAATTCCCGGCTAGCAGCTTCCCTGTGGCCGGGAAGTGTAAACGTACACGTTTTCGGCCGAAAACGCGTTTTCCGGCGAAAACGCACACCACGGCTCTTTCTGAGAAAAAGCAAGCACGGAGGACGAGAATCGCTTTTGCCCTGCGTAGCGTTCCGGCAGCGGGTAGAACCAGGCAGAGAATTCCCGTCTAGCAGCTTCCCTGTGGCGGGGAAGTGCAAACGTACACGTTTTCGGCCGAAAACGCGTTTTCCGGCGAAAACGCACACCACGGCTCTTTCTGAGAAAAAGCAAGCACGGAGGACGAGAATCGCTTTTGCCCTGCGTAGCGTTCCGGGCAGCGGGTAGAACAAGGCAGAGAACTCCCGTCTAGCAGCTTCCCTGTGGCGGGGAAGTGCAAACGTACACGTTTTCGGCCGAAAACGCGTTTTCCGGCGAAAACGCACACCACGGCTCTTTCTGAGAAAAAGCAAGCACGGAGGACGAGAATCGCTTTTGCCCTGCGTAGCGTTCTGAGCAGCGGGTTGAAATAGGCAGCGAATTGCCGGCTAGCCGCTTCCCTGTGGCCGGGAAGTGCAAACGTACACGTTTTCGGCCGAAAACGCGTTTTCCGGCGAAAACGCACACCACGGCTCTTTCTGAGAAAAAGCAAGCACGGAGGACGAGAATCGTTTTTGCCCTGCGTAGCGTTCCTGGCAGCGGGTAGAACCAGGCAGAGAATTCCCGGCTAGCAGCTTCCCTGTGGCCGGGAAGTGCAAACGTACACGTTTTCGGCCGAAAACGCTTTTTCTTGCGAAAAAGCACACCATGGCTCTTTCTGAGAAAAAGCAAGCACGGAGGACGAGAATCGCTTTTGCCCTGCGTAGTGTTCCGGGCAGCGGGTAGAACCAGGCAGAGAATTCCCGGCTAGCAGCTTCCCTGTGGCCGGGAAGTGCAAACGTACAAGTTTTCGGCCGAAAACGCGTTTTCCGGCGAAAACGCACACCACGGCTCTTTCTGAGAAAAAGCAAGCACGGAGGACGAGAATCGCTTTTGCCCTGCGTAGCGTTCCGGGCAGCGGGTAGAACCAGGCAGAGAATTCCCGGCTAGCAGCTTCCCTGTGGCGGGGAAGTGCAAACGTACACGTTTTCGGCCGAAAACGCGTTTTCCGGCGAAAACGCACACCACGGCTCTTTCTGAGAAAAAGCAAGCACGGAGGACGAGAATCGCTTTTGCCCTGCGTAGCGTTCCGGGCAGCGGGTAGAACCAGGCAGAGAATTCCCGGCTAGCAGCTTCCCTGTGGCCGGGAAGTGCAAACGTACACGTTTTCGGCCGAAAACGCGTTTTCCGGCGAAAACGCACACCACGGCTCTTTCTGAGAAAAAGCAAGCACGGAGGAAGAGAATCGCTTTTGCCCTGCGTAGCGTTCCGGGCAGCGGGTAGAACCAGGCAGAGAATTCCCGGCTAGCAGCTTCCCTGTGGCCGGGAAGTGCAAACGTACACGTTTTCGGCCGAAAACGCGTTTTCCGGCGAAAACGCACACCACGGCTCTTTCTGAGAAAAAGCAAGCACGGAGGACGAGAATCGCTTTTGCCCTGCGTAGCGTTCCGGGCAGCGGGTAGAACCAGGCAGAGAATTCCCGTCTAGCAGCTTCCCTGTGGCGGGGAAGTGCAAACGTACACGTTTTCGGCCGAAAACGCGTTTTCCGGCGAAAAAGCACACCATCCCTCTTTCTGAGAAAAAGCAAGCACGGAGGACGAGAATCGCTTTTGCCCTGCGTAGCGTTCCGGGCAGCGGGTAGAACCAGGCAGAGAATTCCCGGCTAGCAGCTTCCCTGTGGCCGGGAAGTGCAAACGTACACGTTTTCGGCCGAAAACGCGTTTTCCGGCGAAAACGCACACCACGGCTCTTTCTGAGAAAAAGCAAGCACGGAGGACGAGAACCGCTTTTGCCCTGCGTAGCGTTCCGGGCAGCGGGTAGAACCAGGCAGAGAATTCCCGGCTAGCAGCTTCCCTGTGGCCGGGAAGTGCAAACGTACACGTTTTCGGCCGAAAACGCGTTTTCCGGCGAAAACGCACACCACGGCTTTTTCTGAGAAAAAGCAAGCACGGAGGACGAGAATCGCTTTTGCCCTGCGTAGCGTTCCGGGCAGCGGGTAGAACCAGGCAGAGAATTCCCGGCTAGCAGCTTCCCTGTGGCCGGGAAGTGCAAACGTACACGTTTTCGGCCGAAAACGCGTTTACCGGCGAAAACGCACACCACGGCTCTTTCTGAGAAAAAGCAAGCACGGAGGACGAGAATCGCTTTTGCCCTGCGTAGCGTTCCGGGCAGCGGGTAGAACCAGGCAGAGAATTCCCGGCTAGCAGCTTCCCTGTGGCGGGGAAGTGCAAACGTACACGTTTTCGGCCGAAAACGCGTTTTCTGGCGAAAACGCACACCACGGCTCTTTCTGAGAAAAAGCAAGCACGGAGGACGAGAATCGCTTTTGCCCTGCGTAGTGTTCCGGGCAGCTGGTAGAACCAGGCAGAGAATTCCCGGCTAGCAGCTTCCCTGTGGCCGGGAAGTGCAAACGTACAGGTTTTCGGCCGAAAACGCGTTTTCCGGCGAAAACGCACACCACGGCTCTTTCTGAGAAAAAGCAAGCACGGAGGACGAGAATCGCTTTTGCCCTGCGTAGCGTTCCGGGCAGCGGGTAGAACCAGGCAGAGAATTCCCGGCTAGCAGCTTCCCTGTGGCCGGGAAGTGCAAACGTACAAGTTTTCGGCCGAAAACGCGTTTTCCGGCGAAAACGCACACCATGGCTCTTTCTGAGAAAAAGCAAGCACGGAGGACGAGAATCGTTTTTGCCCTGCGTAGCGTTCCTGGCAGCGGGTAGAACCAGGCAGAGAATTCCCGTCTAGCAGCTTCCCTGTGGCGGGGAAGTGCAAACGTACACGTTTTCAGCCGAAAACACTTTTTCTGGCGAAAAAGCACACCATGGCTCTTTCTGAGAAAAAGCAAGCACGGAGGACGAGAATCGCTTTTGCCCTGCGTAGTGTTCCGGGCAGCGGGTAGAACCAGGCAGAGAATTCCCGGCTAGCAGCTTCCCTGTGGCCGGGAAGTGCAAACGTACAAGTTTTCGGCCGAAAACGCGTTTTCCGGCGAAAACGCACACCACGGCTCTTTCTGAGAAAAAGCAAGCACGGAGGACGAGAATCGCTTTTGCCCTGCGTAGCGTTCCGGGCAGCGGGTAGAACCAGGCAGAGAATTCCCGGCTAGCAGCTTCCCTGTGGCCGGGAAGTGCAAACGTACACGTTTTCGGCCGAAAACGCGTTTTCCCGCGAAAACGCACACCACGGCTCTTTCTGAGAAAAAGCAAGCACGGAGGACGAGAATCGCTTTTGCCCTGCGTAGCGTTCCGGGCAGCGGGTAGAACGAGGCAGAGAATTCCCGGCTAGCAGCTTCCCTGTGGCCGGGAAGTGCAAACGTACACGTTTTCGGCCGAAAACGCGTTTTCCGGCGAAAACGCACACCACGGCTCTTTCTGAGAAAAAGCAAGCACGGAGGACGAGAATCGCTTTTGCCCTGCGTAGCGTTCCGGGCAGCGGGTAGAACCAGGCAGAGAATTCCCGGCTAGCAGCTTCCCTGTGGCCGGGAAGTGCAAACGTACACGTTTTCGCCGAAAACACGTTTTCCGGCGAAAACGCACACCACGGCTCTTTCTGAGAAAAAGCAAGCACGGAGGACGAGAATCGCTTTTGCCCTGCGTAGCGTTCCGGGCAGCGGGTAGAACCAGGCAGAGAATTCCCGGCTAGCAGCTTCCCTGTGGCCGGGAAGTGCAAACGTACACGTTTTCGGCCGAAAACGCGTTTTCCGGCGAAAACGCACACCACGGCTCTTTCTGAGAGAAAGCAAGCACGGAGGACGAGAATCGCTTTTGCCCTGCGTAGCGTTCCGGGCAGCGGGTAGAACCAGGCAGAAAATTCCCGGCTAGCAGCTTCCCTGTGGCGGGGAAGTGCAAACGTACACGTTTTCGGCCGAAAACGCGTTTTCCGGCGAAAACGCACACCACGGCTCTTTCTGAGAAAAAGCAAGCAAGGAGGACGAGAATCGCTTTTGCCCTGCGTAGCGTTCCGGGCAGCGGGTAGAACCAGGCAGAGAATTCCCGGCTAGCAGCTTCCCTGTGGCGGGGAAGTGCAAACGTACACGTTTTCGGCCGAAAACGCGTTTTCCGGCGAAAACGCACACCACGGCTCTTTCTGAGAAAAAGCAAGCACGGAGGAAGAGAATCGCTTTTGCCCTGCGTAGCGTTCCGGGCAGCGGGTAGAACCAGGCAGAGAATTCCCGGCTAGCAGCTTCCCTGTGGCCGGGAAGTGCAAACGTACACGTTTTCGGCCGAAAACGCGTTTTCCGGCGAAAACGCACACCACGGCTCTTTCTGAGAAAAAGCAAGCACGGAGGACGAGAATCGCTTTTGCCCTGCGTAGCGTTCCGGGCAGCGGGTAGAACCAGGCAGAGAATTCCCGTCTAGCAGCTTCCCTGTGGCGGGGAAGTGCAAACGTACACGTTTTCGGCCGAAAACGCGTTTTCCGGCGAAAAAGCACACCATGCCTCTTTCTGAGAAAAAGCAAGCACGGAGGACGAGAATCGCTTTTGCCCTGCGTAGCGTTCCGGGCAGCGGGTAGAACCAGGCAGAGAATTCCCGGCTAGCAGCTTCCCTGTGGCCGGGAAGTGCAAACGTACACGTTTTCGGCCGAAAACGCGTTTTCCCGCGAAAACGCACACCACGGCTCTTTCTGAGAAAAAGCAAGCACGGAGGACGAGAATCGCTTTTGCCCTGCGTAGCGTTCCGGGCAGCGGGTAGAACCAGGCAGAGAATTCCCGGCTAGCAGCTTCCCTGTGGCCGGGAAGTGCAAACGTACACGTTTTCGGCCGAAAACGCGTTTTCCGGCGAAAACGCACACCACGGCTCTTTCTGAGAAAAAGCAAGCACGGAGGACGAGAATCGCTTTTGCCCTGCGTAGCGTTCCGGGCAGCGGGTAGAACCAGGCAGAGAATTCCCGGCTAGCAGCTTCCCTGTGGCGGGGAAGTGCAAACGTACACGTTTTCGGCCGAAAACGCGTTTACCGGCGAAAACGCACACCACGGCTCTTTCTGAGAAAAAGCAAGCACGGAGGACGAGAATCGCTTTTGCCCTGCGTAGCGTTCCGGGCAGCGGGTAGAACCAGGCAGAGAATTCCCGGCTAGCAGCTTCCCTGTGGCGGGGAAGTGCAAACGTACACGTTTTCGGCCGAAAACGCGTTTTCCCGCGAAAACGCACACCACGGCTCTTTCTGAGAAAAAGCAAGCACGGAGGACGAGAATCGCTTTTGCCCTGCGTAGCGTTCCGGGCAGCGGGTAGAACCAGGCAGAGAATTCCCGGCTAGCAGCTTCCCTGTGGCCGGGAAGTGCAAACGTACACGTTTTCGGCCGAAAACGCGTTTTCCGGCGAAAACGCACACCACGGCTCTTTCTGAGAAAAAGCAAGCACGGAGGACGAGAATCGCTTTTGCCCTGCCAAGCGTTCCGGGCAGCGGGTAGAACCAGGCAGAGAATTCCCGGCTAGCAGCTGCCCTGTGGCCGGGAAGTGCAAACGTACACGTTTTCGGCCGAAAACGCGTTTTCCCGCGAAAACGCACACCACGGCTCTTTCTGAGAAAAAGCAAGCACGGAGGACGAGAATCGCTTTTGCCCTGCGTAGCGTTCCGGGCAGCGGGTAGAACGAGGCAGAGAATTCCCGGCTAGCAGCTTCCCTGTGGCCGGGAAGTGCAAACGTACACGTTTTCGGCCGAAAACGCGTTTTCCGGCGAAAACGCACACCACGGCTCTTTCTGAGAAAAAGCAAGCACGGAGGACGAGAATCGCTTTTGCCCTGCGTAGCGTTCTGAGCAGCGGGTAGAACCAGGCAGAGAATTCCCGGCTAGCAGCTTCCCTGTGGCGGGGAAGTGCAAACGTACACGTTTTCGGCCGAAAAAGCGTTTTCTGGCGAAAAAGCACACCATGGCTCTTTCTGAGAAAAAGCAAGCACGGAGGACGAGAATCGCTTTTGCCCTGCGTAGCGTTCCGGGCAGCGGGTAGAACCAGGCAGAGAATTCCCGGCTAGCAGCTTCCCTGTGGCCGGGAAGTGCAAACGTACACGTTTTCGGCCGAAAACGCGTTTTCCGGCGAAAACGCACACCACGGCTCTTTCTGAGAAAAAGCATGCACGGAGGACGAGAATCGATTTTGCCCTGCGTAGCGTTCCGGGCAGCGGGTAGAACCAGGCAGAGAATTCCCGGCTAGCAGCTTCCCTGTGGCCGGGAAGTGCAAACGTACACGTTTTCGGCCGAAAACGCGTTTTCCGGCGAAAACGCACACCACGGCTCTTTCTGAGAAAAAGCAAGCACGGAGGAAGAGAATCGCTTTTGCCCTGCGTAGCGTTCCGGGCAGCGGGTAGAACCAGGCAGAGAATTCCCGGCTAGCAGCTTCCCTGTGGCCGGGAAGTGCAAACGTACACGTTTTCGGCCGAAAACGCGTTTTCCGGCGAAAACGCACACCATGGCTCTTTCTGAGAAAAAGCAAGCACGGAGGACGAGAATCGTTTTTGCCCTGCGTAGCGTTCCTGGCAGCGGGTAGAACCAGGCAGAGAATTCCCGTCTAGCAGCTTCCCTGTGGCGGGGAAGTGCAAACGTACACGTTTTCAGCCGAAAACGCTTTTTCTGGCGAAAACGCACACCACGGCTCTTTCTGAGAGAAAGCAAGCACGGAGGACGAGAATCGCTTTTGCCCTGCGTAGCGTTCCGGGCAGCGGGTAGAACCAGGCAGAGAATTCCCGGCTAGCAGCTTCCCTGTGGCCGGGAAGTGCAAACGTACACGTTTTCGGCCGAAAACGCGTTTTCCGGCGAAAACGCACACCACGGCTCTTTCTGAGAAAAAGCAAGCACGGAGGACGAGAATCGCTTTTGCCCTGCGTAGCGTTCTGAGCAGCGGGTAGAAATAGGCAGCGAATTGCCGGCTAGCAGCTTCCCTGTGGCCGGGAAGTGCAAACGTACACGTTTTCGGCCGAAAACGCGTTTTCCGGGGAAAACGCACACCATGGCTCTTTCTGAGAAAAAGCAAGCACGGAGGACGAGAATCGTTTTTGCCCTGCGTAGCGTTCCTGGCAGCGGGTAGAACCAGGCAGAGAATTCCCGTCTAGCAGCTTCCCTGTTGCCGGGAAGTGCAAACGTACACGTTTTCAGCCGAAAACGCTTTATCTGGCGAAAAAGCACACCATGGCTCTTTCTGAGAAAAAGCAAGCACGGAGGACGAGAATCGCTTTTGCCCTGCGTAGCGTTCCGGGCAGCGGGTAGAACCAGGCAGAGAATTCCCGGCTAGCAGCTTCCCTGTGGCCGGGAAGTGCAAACGTACACGTTTTCGGCCGAAAACGCGTTTTCCGGCGAAAACGCACACCACGGCTCTTTCTGAGAGAAAGCAAGCACGGAGGACGAGAATCGCTTTTGCCCTGCGTAGCGTTCCGGGCAGCGGGTAGAACCAGGCAGAAAATTCCCGGCTAGCAGCTTCCCTGTGGCCGGGAAGTGCAAACGTACACGTTTTCGGCCGAAAACGCGTTTTCCGGCGAAAACGCACACCACGGCTCTTTCTGAGAAAAAGCAAGCACGGAGGACGAGAATCGCTTTTGCCCTGCGTAGCGTTCCGGGCAGCGGGTAGAAATAGGCAGCGAATTCCCGGCTAGCAGCTTCCCTGTGGCCGGGAAGTGCAAACGTACACGTTTTCGGCCGAAAACGCGTTTTCCGGCGAAAACGCACACCACGGCTCTTTCTGAGAAAAAGCAAGCACGGAGGACGAGAATCGCTTTTGCCCTGCGTAGCGTTCCGGGCAGCGGGTAGAACGAGGCAGAGAATTCCCGGCTAGCAGCTTCCCTGTGGCCGGGAAGTGCAAACGTACACGTTTTCGGCCGAAAACGCGTTTTCCCGCGAAAACGCACACCACGGCTCTTTCTGAGAAAAAGCAAGCACGGAGGACGAGAATCGCTTTTGCCCTGCGTAGCGTTCCGGGCAGCGGGTAGAACCAGGCAGAGAATTCCCGGCTAGCAGCTTCCCTGTGGCCGGGAAGTGCAAACGTACACGTTTTCGCCGAAAACACGTTTTCCGGCGAAAACGCACACCACGGCTCTTTCTGAGAAAAAGCAAGCACGGAGGACGAGAATCGCTTTTGCCCTGCGTAGCGTTCCGGGCAGCGGGTAGAACCAGGCAGAGAATTCCCGGCTAGCAGCTTCCCTGTGGCCGGGAAGTGCAAACGTACACGTTTTCGGCCGAAAACGCGTTTTCCGGCGAAAACGCACACCACGGCTCTTTCTGAGAGAAAGCAAGCACGGAGGACGAGAATCGCTTTTGCCCTGCGTAGCGTTCCGGGCAGCGGGTAGAACCAGGCAGAGAATTCCCGGCTAGCAGCTTCCCTGTGGCGGGGAAGTGCAAACGTACACGTTTTCGGCCGAAAACGCGTTTTCCGGCGAAAACGCACACCACGGCTCTTTCTGAGAAAAAGCAAGCAAGGAGGACGAGAATCGCTTTTGCCCTGCGTAGCGTTCTGAGCAGCGGGTAGAAATAGGCAGCGAATTGCCGGCTAGCAGCTTCCCTGTGGCCGGGAAGTGCAAACGTACACGTTTTCGGCCGAAAACGCGTTTTCCGGCGAAAAAGCACACCATGGCTCTTTCTGAGAAAAAGCAAGCACGGAGGACGAGAATCGCTTTTGCCCTGCGTAGCGTTCCGGGCAGCGGGTAGAACCAGGCAGAGAATTCCCGTCTAGCAGCTTCCCTGTGGCGGGGAAGTGCAAACGTACACGTTTTCAGCCGAAAACGCGTTTTCCGGCGAAAACGCACACCACGGCTCTTTCTGAGAAAAAGCAAGCACGGAGGAAGAGAATCGCTTTTGCCCTGCGTAGCGTTCCGGGCAGCGGGTAGAACCAGGCAGAGAATTCCCGGCTAGCAGCTTCCCTGTGGCCGGGAAGTGCAAACGTACACGTTTTCGGCCGAAAACGCGTTTTCCGGCGAAAACGCACACCATGGCTCTTTCTGAGAAAAAGCAAGCACGGAGGACGAGAATCGTTTTTGCCCTGCGTAGCGTTCCTGGCAGCGGGTAGAACCAGGCAGAGAATTCCCGGCTAGCAGCTTCCCTGTGGCCGGGAAGTGCAAACGTACACGTTTTCGGCCGAAAACGCGTTTTCCGGCGAAAACGCACACCACGGCTCTTTCTGAGAAAAAGCAAGCACGGAGGACGAGAATCGCTTTTGCCCTGCGTAGCGTTCCGGGCAGCGGGTAGAACCAGGCAGAGAATTCCCGGCTAGCAGCTTCCCTGTGGCCGGGAAGTGCAAACGTACACGTTTTCGGCCGAAAACGCGTTTTCCGGCGAAAACGCACACCACGGCTCTTTCTGAGAAAAAGCAAGCACGGAGGACGAGAATCGCTTTTGCCCTGCGTAGCGTTCCGGGCAGCGGGTAGAACCAGGCAGAGAATTCCCGGCTAGCAGCTTCCCTGTGGCGGGGAAGTGCAAACGTACACGTTTTCGGCCGAAAACGCGTTTTCCCGCGAAAACGCACACCACGGCTCTTTCTGAGAAAAAGCAAGCACGGAGGACGAGAATCGCTTTTGCCCTGCGTAGCGTTCCGGGCAGCGGGTAGAACCAGGCAGAGAATTCCCGGCTAGCAGCTTCCCTGTGGCCGGGAAGTGCAAACGTACACGTTTTCGGCCGAAAACGCGTTTTCCGGCGAAAACGCACACCACGGCTCTTTCTGAGAAAAAGCAAGCACGGAGGACGAGAATCGCTTTTGCCCTGCCAAGCGTTCCGGGCAGCGGGTAGAACCAGGCAGAGAATTCCCGGCTAGCAGCTGCCCTGTGGCCGGGAAGTGCAAACGTACACGTTTTCGGCCGAAAACGCGTTTTCCCGCGAAAACGCACACCACGGCTCTTTCTGAGAAAAAGCAAGCACGGAGGACGAGAATCGCTTTTGCCCTGCGTAGCGTTCCGGGCAGCGGGTAGAACGAGGCAGAGAATTCCCGGCTAGCAGCTTCCCTGTGGCCGGGAAGTGCAAACGTACACGTTTTCGGCCGAAAACGCGTTTTCCGGCGAAAACGCACACCACGGCTCTTTCTGAGAAAAAGCAAGCACGGAGGACGAGAATCGCTTTTGCCCTGCGTAGCGTTCTGAGCAGCGGGTAGAACCAGGCAGAGAATTCCCGGCTAGCAGCTTCCCTGTGGCGGGGAAGTGCAAACGTACACGTTTTCGGCCGAAAAAGCGTTTTCTGGCGAAAAAGCACACCATGGCTCTTTCTGAGAAAAAGCAAGCACGGAGGACGAGAATCGCTTTTGCCCTGCGTAGCGTTCCGGGCAGCGGGTAGAACCAGGCAGAGAATTCCCGGCTAGCAGCTTCCCTGTGGCCGGGAAGTGCAAACGTACACGTTTTCGGCCGAAAACGCGTTTTCCGGCGAAAACGCACACCACGGCTCTTTCTGAGAAAAAGCATGCACGGAGGACGAGAATCGATTTTGCCCTGCGTAGCGTTCCGGGCAGCGGGTAGAACCAGGCAGAGAATTCCCGGCTAGCAGCTTCCCTGTGGCCGGGAAGTGCAAACGTACACGTTTTCGGCCGAAAACGCGTTTTCCGGCGAAAACGCACACCACGGCTCTTTCTGAGAAAAAGCAAGCACGGAGGAAGAGAATCGCTTTTGCCCTGCGTAGCGTTCCGGGCAGCGGGTAGAACCAGGCAGAGAATTCCCGGCTAGCAGCTTCCCTGTGGCCGGGAAGTGCAAACGTACACGTTTTCGGCCGAAAACGCGTTTTCCGGCGAAAACGCACACCATGGCTCTTTCTGAGAAAAAGCAAGCACGGAGGACGAGAATCGTTTTTGCCCTGCGTAGCGTTCCTGGCAGCGGGTAGAACCAGGCAGAGAATTCCCGTCTAGCAGCTTCCCTGTGGCGGGGAAGTGCAAACGTACACGTTTTCAGCCGAAAACGCTTTTTCTGGCGAAAACGCACACCACGGCTCTTTCTGAGAGAAAGCAAGCACGGAGGACGAGAATCGCTTTTGCCCTGCGTAGCGTTCCGGGCAGCGGGTAGAACCAGGCAGAGAATTCCCGGCTAGCAGCTTCCCTGTGGCCGGGAAGTGCAAACGTACACGTTTTCGGCCGAAAACGCGTTTTCCCGCGAAAACGCACACCACGGCTCTTTCTGAGAAAAAGCAAGCACGGAGGACGAGAATCGCTTTTGCCCTGCGTAGCGTTCCGGGCAGCGGGTAGAACGAGGCAGAGAATTCCCGGCTAGCAGCTTCCCTGTGGCCGGGAAGTGCAAACGTACACGTTTTCGGCCGAAAACGCGTTTTCCGGCGAAAACGCACACCACGGCTCTTTCTGAGAAAAAGCAAGCACGGAGGACGAGAATCGCTTTTGCCCTGCGTAGCGTTCTGAGCAGCGGGTAGAAATAGGCAGCGAATTGCCGGCTAGCAGCTTCCCTGTGGCCGGGAAGTGCAAACGTACACGTTTTCGGCCGAAAACGCGTTTTCCGGGGAAAACGCACACCATGGCTCTTTCTGAGAAAAAGCAAGCACGGAGGACGAGAATCGTTTTTGCCCTGCGTAGCGTTCCTGGCAGCGGGTAGAACCAGGCAGAGAATTCCCGTCTAGCAGCTTCCCTGTTGCCGGGAAGTGCAAACGTACACGTTTTCAGCCGAAAACGCTTTATCTGGCGAAAAAGCACACCATGGCTCTTTCTGAGAAAAAGCAAGCACGGAGGACGAGAATCGCTTTTGCCCTGCGTAGCGTTCCGGGCAGCGGGTAGAACCAGGCAGAGAATTCCCGGCTAGCAGCTTCCCTGTGGCCGGGAAGTGCAAACGTACACGTTTTCGGCCGAAAACGCGTTTTCCGGCGAAAACGCACACCACGGCTCTTTCTGAGAGAAAGCAAGCACGGAGGACGAGAATCGCTTTTGCCCTGCGTAGCGTTCCGGGCAGCGGGTAGAACCAGGCAGAAAATTCCCGGCTAGCAGCTTCCCTGTGGCCGGGAAGTGCAAACGTACACGTTTTCGGCCGAAAACGCGTTTTCCGGCGAAAACGCACACCACGGCTCTTTCTGAGAAAAAGCAAGCACGGAGGACGAGAATCGCTTTTGCCCTGCGTAGCGTTCCGGGCAGCGGGTAGAAATAGGCAGCGAATTCCCGGCTAGCAGCTTCCCTGTGGCCGGGAAGTGCAAACGTACACGTTTTCGGCCGAAAACGCGTTTTCCGGCGAAAACGCACACCACGGCTCTTTCTGAGAAAAAGCAAGCACGGAGGACGAGAATCGCTTTTGCCCTGCGTAGCGTTCCGGGCAGCGGGTAGAACGAGGCAGAGAATTCCCGGCTAGCAGCTTCCCTGTGGCCGGGAAGTGCAAACGTACACGTTTTCGGCCGAAAACGCGTTTTCCCGCGAAAACGCACACCACGGCTCTTTCTGAGAAAAAGCAAGCACGGAGGACGAGAATCGCTTTTGCCCTGCGTAGCGTTCCGGGCAGCGGGTAGAACCAGGCAGAGAATTCCCGGCTAGCAGCTTCCCTGTGGCCGGGAAGTGCAAACGTACACGTTTTCGCCGAAAACACGTTTTCCGGCGAAAACGCACACCACGGCTCTTTCTGAGAAAAAGCAAGCACGGAGGACGAGAATCGCTTTTGCCCTGCGTAGCGTTCCGGGCAGCGGGTAGAACCAGGCAGAGAATTCCCGGCTAGCAGCTTCCCTGTGGCCGGGAAGTGCAAACGTACACGTTTTCGGCCGAAAACGCGTTTTCCGGCGAAAACGCACACCACGGCTCTTTCTGAGAGAAAGCAAGCACGGAGGACGAGAATCGCTTTTGCCCTGCGTAGCGTTCCGGGCAGCGGGTAGAACCAGGCAGAGAATTCCCGGCTAGCAGCTTCCCTGTGGCGGGGAAGTGCAAACGTACACGTTTTCGGCCGAAAACGCGTTTTCCGGCGAAAACGCACACCACGGCTCTTTCTGAGAAAAAGCAAGCAAGGAGGACGAGAATCGCTTTTGCCCTGCGTAGCGTTCTGAGCAGCGGGTAGAAATAGGCAGCGAATTGCCGGCTAGCAGCTTCCCTGTGGCCGGGAAGTGCAAACGTACACGTTTTCGGCCGAAAACGCGTTTTCCGGCGAAAAAGCACACCATGGCTCTTTCTGAGAAAAAGCAAGCACGGAGGACGAGAATCGCTTTTGCCCTGCGTAGCGTTCCGGGCAGCGGGTAGAACCAGGCAGAGAATTCCCGTCTAGCAGCTTCCCTGTGGCGGGGAAGTGCAAACGTACACGTTTTCAGCCGAAAACGCGTTTTCCGGCGAAAACGCACACCACGGCTCTTTCTGAGAAAAAGCAAGCACGGAGGAAGAGAATCGCTTTTGCCCTGCGTAGCGTTCCGGGCAGCGGGTAGAACCAGGCAGAGAATTCCCGGCTAGCAGCTTCCCTGTGGCCGGGAAGTGCAAACGTACACGTTTTCGGCCGAAAACGCGTTTTCCGGCGAAAACGCACACCATGGCTCTTTCTGAGAAAAAGCAAGCACGGAGGACGAGAATCGTTTTTGCCCTGCGTAGCGTTCCTGGCAGCGGGTAGAACCAGGCAGAGAATTCCCGGCTAGCAGCTTCCCTGTGGCCGGGAAGTGCAAACGTACACGTTTTCGGCCGAAAACGCGTTTTCCGGCGAAAACGCACACCACGGCTCTTTCTGAGAAAAAGCAAGCACGGAGGACGAGAATCGCTTTTGCCCTGCGTAGCGTTCCGGGCAGCGGGTAGAACCAGGCAGAGAATTCCCGGCTAGCAGCTTCCCTGTGGCCGGGAAGTGCAAACGTACACGTTTTCGGCCGAAAACGCGTTTTCCGGCGAAAACGCACACCACGGCTCTTTCTGAGAAAAAGCAAGCACGGAGGACGAGAATCGCTTTTGCCCTGCGTAGCGTTCCGGGCAGCGGGTAGAACCAGGCAGAGAATTCCCGGCTAGCAGCTTCCCTGTGGCGGGGAAGTGCAAACGTACACGTTTTCGGCTGAAAACGCGTTTACCGGCGAAAACGCACACCACGGCACTTTCTGAGAAAAAGCAAGCACGGAGGACGAGAATCGCTTTTGCCCTGCGTAGCGTTCCGGGCAGCGGGTAGAACCAGGCAGAGAATTCCCGGCTAGCAGCTTCCCTGTGGCCGGGAAGTGCAAACGTACTACGTTTTTGGCCGAAAACGCGTTTTCCGGCGAAAACGCACACCACGGCTCTTTCTGAGAAAAATCAAGCACGGAGGACGAGAATCGCTTTTGCCCTGCGTAGCGTTCTGAGCAGCGGGTAGAAATAGGCAGCGAATTGCCGGCTAGCAGCTTCCCTGTGGCCGGGAAGTGCAAACGTACACGTTTTCGGCCGAAAACTCGTTTTCCGGCGAAAAAGCACACCATGGCTCTTTCTGAGAAAAAGCAAGCACGGAGGACGAGAATCGCTTTTGCCCTGCGTAGCGTTCCTGGCAGCGGGTAGAAACAGGCAGAGAATTCCCGGCTAGCAGCTTCCTTGTGGCGGGGAAGTGCAAACGTACACGTTTTCGGCCGAAAACGCGTTTTCCGGTGAAAAAGCACACCATGGCTCTTTCTGAGAAAAAGCAAGCACGGAGGACGAGAATCGCTTTTGCCCTGCGTAGCGTTCCGGGCAGCGGGTAGAACCAGGCATAGAATTCCCGGCTAGCAGCTTCCCTGTGGCCGGGAAGTGCAAACGTACACGTTTTCGCCGAAAACACGTTTTCCGGCGAAAACGCACACCACGGCTCTTTCTGAGAAAAAGCAAGCACGGAGGACGAGAATCGCTTTTGCCCTGCGTAGCGTTCCGGGCAGCGGGTAGAACCAGGCAGAGAATTCCCGGCTAGCAGCTTCCCTGTGGCCGGGAAGTGCAAACGTACACGTTTTCGGCCGAAAACGCGTTTTCCGGCGAAAACGCACACCACGGCTCTTTCTGAGAAAAAGCAAGCACGGAGGACGAGAATCGCTTTTGCCCTGCGTAGCGTTCTGACCAGCGGGTAGAAATAGGCAGCGAATTGCCGGCTAGCAGCTTCCCTGTGGCCGGGAAGTGCAAACGTACACGTTTTCGTCCGAAAACGCGTTTTCCGGCGAAAAAGCACACCATGGCTCTTTCTGAGAAAAAGCAAGCACGGAGGACGAGAATCGTTTTTGCCCTGCGTAGCGTTCCGGGCAGCGGGTAGAACGAGGCAGAGAATTCCCGGCTAGCAGCTTCCCTGTGGCCGGGAAGTGCAAACGTACACGTTTTCGCCGAAAACACGTTTTCCGGCGAAAACGCACACCACGGCTCTTTCTGAGAAAAAGCAAGCACGGAGGACGAGAATCGCTTTTGCCCTGCGTAGCGTTCCGGGCAGCGGGTAGAACCAGGCAGAGAATTCCCGGCTAGCAGCTTCCCTGTGGCCGGGAAGTGCAAACGTACACGTTTTCGGCCGAAAACTCGTTTTCCGGCGAAAACGCACACCACGGCTCTTTCTGAGAGAAAGCAAGCACGGAGGACGAGAATCGCTTTTGCCCTGCGTAGCGTTCCGGGCAGCGGGTAGAACCAGGCAGAAAATTCCCGGCTAGCAGCTTCCCTGTGGCCGGGAAGTGCAAACGTACACGTTTTCGGCCGAAAACGCGTTTTCCGGCGAAAACGCACACCACGGCTCTTTCTGAGAAAAAGCAAGCACGGAGGACGAGAATCGCTTTTGCCCTGCGTAGCGTTCCGGGCAGCGGGTAGAACCAGGCAGAGAATTCCCGGCTAGCAGCTTCCCTGTGGCGGGGAAGTGCAAACGTACACGTTTTCGGCCGAAAACGCGTTTTCCGGCGAAAACGCACACCACGGCTCTTTCTGAGAAAAAGCAAGCACGGAGGACGAGAATCGCTTTTGCCCTGCGTAGCGTTCCGGGCAGCGGGTAGAACCAGGCAGAGAATTCCCGGCTAGCAGCTTCCCTGTGGCGGGGAAGTGCAAACATACACGTTTTCGGCCGAAAACGCGTTTTCCGGCGAAAACGCACACCACGGCTCTTTCTGAGAAAAAGCAAGCACGGAGGACGAGAATCGCTTTTGTCCTGCGTAGCGTTCCGGGCAGCGGGTAGAACCAGGCAGAGAATTCCCGGCTAGCAGCTTCCCTGTGGCGGGGAAGTGCAAACGTACACGTTTTCGGCCGAAAACGCGTTTTCCGGCGAAAACGCACACCACAGCTCTTTCTGAGAAAAAGCAAGCACGGAGGACGAGAATCGCTTTTAACCTGCGTAGTGTTCCGGGCAGCGGGTAGAACCAGGCAGAGAATTCCCGGCTAGCAGCTTCCCTGTGGCCGGGAACTGCAAACGTACACGTTTTCGCCGAAAACGCGTTTTCCGGCGAAAACGCACACCACGGCTCTTTCTGAGAAAAAGCAAGAACGGAGGGCGAGAATCGCTTTTGCCCTGCGTAGCGTTCCGGGCAGCGGGTAGAACCAGGCATAGAATTCCCGGCTAGCAGCTTCCCTGTGGCCGGGAAGTGCAAACGTACACGTTTTCGGCCGAAAACGCGTTTACCGGCGAAAACGCACACCACGGCTCTTTCTGAGAAAAAGCAAGCACGGAGGACGAGAATCGCTTTTGCCCTGCGTAGCGTTCCGGGCAGCGGGTAGAACCAGGCAGAGAATTCCCGGCTAGCAGCTTCCCTGTGGCGGGGAAGTGCAAACGTACACGTTTTCGGCAAAAAACGCGTTTTCCGGCGAAAACGCACACCACGGCTCTTTCTGAGAAAAAGCAAGCACGGAGGACGAGAATCGCTTTTGCCCTGCGTAGCGTTCCGGGCAGCGGGTAGAACCAGGCAGAGAATTCCCGGCTAGCAGCTTCCCTGTGGCCGGGAAGTGCAAACGTACACGTTTTCGGCCGAAAACCCGTTTTCCCGCGAAAACGCACACCACGGCTCTTTCTGAGAAAAAGCAAGCACGGAGGACGAGAATCGCTTTTGCCCTGCGTAGCGTTCCGGCAGCGGGTAGAACCAGGCAGAGAATTCCCGTCTAGCAGCTTCCCTGTGGCGGGGAAGTGCAAACGTACACGTTTTCGGCCGAAAACGCGTTTTCCGGCGAAAACGCACACCACGGCTCTTTCTGAGAAAAAGCAAGCACGGAGGACGAGAATCGCTTTTGCCCTGCGTAGCGTTCCGGGCAGCAGGTAGAACAAGGCAGAGAACTCCCGTCTAGCAGCTTCCCTGTGGCGGGGAAGTGCAAACGTACACGTTTTCGGCCGAAAACGCGTTTTCCGGCGAAAACGCACACCACGGCTCTTTCTGAGAAAAAGCAAGCACGGAGGACGAGAATCGCTTTTGCCCTGCGTAGCGTTCTGAGCAGCGGGTAGAAATAGGCAGCGAATTGCCGGCTAGCAGCTTCCCTGTGGCGGGGAAGTGCAAACGTACACGTTTTCGGCCGAAAACGCGTTTTCCGGCGAAAAAGCACACCATGGCTCTTTCTGAGAAAAAGCAAGCACGGAGGACGAGAATCGTTTTTGCCCTGCGTAGCGTTCCTGGCAGCGGGTAGAACCAGGCAGAGAATTCCCGTCTAGCAGCTTCCCTGTGGCGGGGAAGTGCAAACGTACACGTTTTCAGCCGAAAACGCTTTTTCTTGCGAAAAAGCACACCATGGCTCTTTCTGAGAAAAAGCAAGCACGGAGGACGAGAATCGCTTTTGCCCAGCGTAGTGTTCCGGGCAGCGGGTAGAACCAGGCAGAGAATTCCCGTCTAGCAGCTTCCCTGTGGCCGGGAAGTGCAAACGTACAAGTTTTCGGCCGAAAAGGCGTTTTCCGGCGAAAACGCACACCACGGCTCTTTCTGAGAAAAAGCAAGCACGGAGGACGAGAATCGCTTTTGCCCTGCGTAGCGTTCCGGGCAGCGGGTAGAACCAGGCAGAGAATTCCCGGCTAGCAGCTTCCCTGTGGCCGGGAAGTGCAAACGTACACGTTTTCGCCGAAAACACGTTTTCCGGCGAAAACGCACACCACGGCTCTTTCTGAGAAAAAGCAAGCACGGAGGACGAGAATCGCTTTTGCCCTGCGTAGCGTTCCGGGCAGCGGGTAGAACCAGGCAGAGAATTCCCGGCTAGCAGCTTCCCTGTGGCCGGGAAGTGCAAACGTACACGTTTTCGGCCGAAAACCCGTTTTCCCGCGAAAACGCACACCACGGCTCTTTCTGAGAAAAAGCAAGCACGGAGGACGAGAATCGCTTTTGCCCTGCGTAGCGTTCCGGCAGCGGGTAGAACCAGGCAGAGAATTCCCGTCTAGCAGCTTCCCTGTGGCGGGGAAGTGCAAACGTACACGTTTTCGGCCGAAAACGCGTTTTCCGGCGAAAACGCACACCACGGCTCTTTCTGAGAAAAAGCAAGCACGGAGGACGAGAATCGCTTTTGCCCTGCGTAGCGTTCCGGGCAGCAGGTAGAACAAGGCAGAGAACTCCCGTCTAGCAGCTTCCCTGTGGCGGGGAAGTGCAAACGTACACGTTTTCGGCCGAAAACGCGTTTTCCGGCGAAAACGCACACCACGGCTCTTTCTGAGAAAAAGCAAGCACGGAGGACGAGAATCGCTTTTGCCCTGCGTAGCGTTCTGAGCAGCGGGTAGAAATAGGCAGCGAATTGCCGGCTAGCAGCTTCCCTGTGGCGGGGAAGTGCAAACGTACACGTTTTCGGCCGAAAACGCGTTTTCCGGCGAAAAAGCACACCATGGCTCTTTCTGAGAAAAAGCAAGCACGGAGGACGAGAATCGTTTTTGCCCTGCGTAGCGTTCCTGGCAGCGGGTAGAACCAGGCAGAGAATTCCCGTCTAGCAGCTTCCCTGTGGCGGGGAAGTGCAAACGTACACGTTTTCAGCCGAAAACGCTTTTTCTTGCGAAAAAGCACACCATGGCTCTTTCTGAGAAAAAGCAAGCACGGAGGACGAGAATCGCTTTTGCCCAGCGTAGTGTTCCGGGCAGCGGGTAGAACCAGGCAGAGAATTCCCGTCTAGCAGCTTCCCTGTGGCCGGGAAGTGCAAACGTACAAGTTTTCGGCCGAAAAGGCGTTTTCCGGCGAAAACGCACACCACGGCTCTTTCTGAGAAAAAGCAAGCACGGAGGACGAGAATCGCTTTTGCCCTGCGTAGCGTTCCGGGCAGCGGGTAGAACCAGGCAGAGAATTCCCGGCTAGCAGCTTCCCTGTGGCCGGGAAGTGCAAACGTACACGTTTTCGCCGAAAACGCGTTTTCTGGCGAAAACGCACACCACGGCTCTTTCTGAGAAAAAGCAAGCACGGAGGACGAGAATCGCTTTTGCCCTGCGTAGTGTTCCGGGCAGCGGGTAGAACCAGGCAGAGAATTCCCGGCTAGCAGCTTCCCTGTGGCCGGGAAGTGCAAACGTACACGTTTTCGCCGAAAACTCGTTTTCCGGCGAAAACGCACACCACGGCTCTTTCTGAGAAAAAGCAAGCACGGAGGACGAGAATCGCTTTTGCCCTGCGTAGCGTTCCGGGCAGCGGGTAGAACCAGGCAGAGAATTCCCGGCTAGCAGCTTCCCTGTGGCGGGGAAGTGCAAACGTACACGTTTTCGGCCGAAAACGCGTTTTCTAGCGAAAACGCACACCACGGCTCTTTCTGAGAAAAAGCAAGCACGGAGGACGAGAATCGCTTTTGCCCTGCGTAGTGTTCCGGGCAGCGGGTAGAACGAGGCAGAGAATTCCCGGCTAACAGCTTCCCTGTGGCCGGGAAGTGCAAACGTACACGTTTTCGCCGAAAACTCGTTTTCCGGCGAAAACGCACACCACGGCTCTTTCTGAGAAAAAGCAAGCACGGAGGACGAGAATCGCTTTTGCCTTGCGTAGCGTTCCGGGCAGCGGGTAGAACCAGGCAGAGAATTCCCGGCTAGCAGCTTCCCTGTGGCCGGGAAGTGCAAACGTACACGTTTTCGGCCGAAAACGCGTTTGCCGGCGAAAACGCACACCACGGCTCTTTCTGGGAAAAAGCAAGCACGGAGGACGAGAATCGCTTTTGCCCTGCGTAGCGTTCCGGGCAGCGGGTAGAACCAGGCAGAGAATTCCCGGCTAGCAGCTTCCCTGTGGCCGGGAAGTGCAAACGTACACGTTTTCTGCCGAAAACGCGTTTTCTGGCGAAAACGCACACCACGGCTCTTTCTGAGAAAAAGCAAGCACGGAGGACGAGAATCGCTTTTGCCCTGCGTAGCGTTCCGGGCAGCGGGTAGAACCAGGCAGAGAATTCCCGGCTAGCAGCTTCCCTGTGGCGGGGAAGTGCAAACTTACACGTTTTCGGCCGAAAACGCGTTTACCGGCGAAAACGCACACCACGGCTCTTTCTGAGAAAAAGCAAGCACGGAGGACGAGAATCGCTTTTGCCCTGCGTAGCGTGCCGGGCAGCGGGTAGAACCAGGCAGAGAATTCCCGTCTAGCAGCTTCCCTGTGGCCGGGAAGTGCAAACGTACACGTTTTCGGCCGATAACGCGTTTTCCCGCGAAAACGCACACCACGGCTCTTTCTGAGAAAAAGCAAGCACGGAGGACGAGAATCGCTTTTGCCCTGCGTAGCGTTCCGGGCAGCGGGTAGAACCAGGCAGAGAATTCCCGGCTAGCAGCTTCCCTGTGGCCGGGAAGTGCAAACGTACACGTTTTCGGCCGAAAACGCGTTTTCCGGCGAAAAAGCACACCATGGCTCTTTCTGAGAAAAAGCAAGCACGGAGGACGAGAATCGCTTTTGCCCTGCGTAGCGTTCCTGGCAGCGGGTAGAACCAGGCAGAGAATTCCCGTCTAGCAGCTTCCCTGTGGCGGGGAAGTGCAAACGTACACGTTTTCGGCCGAAAACGCGTTTTCTGGCGAAAACAAACACCACGGCTCTTTCTGAGAAAAAGCAAGCACGGAGGACGAGAATCGCTTTTGCCCTGCGTAGTGTTCCGGGCAACGGGTAGAACCAGGCAGAGAATTCCCGGCTAGCAGCTTCCCTGTGGCCGGGAAGTGCAAACGTACACGTTTTCGCCGAAAACTCGTTTTCCGGCGAAAACGCACACCACGGCTCTTTCTGAGAAAAAGCAAGCACGGAGGACGAGAACCGCTTTTGCCCTGCGTAGCGTTCCGGGCAGCGGGTAGAACCAGGCAGAGAATTCCCGGCTAGCAGCTTCCCTGTGGCGGGGAAGTGCAAACGTACACGTTTTCGGCCGAAAACGCGTTTTCCGGCGAAATCGCACACCACGGCTCTTTCTGAGAAAAAGCAAGCACGGAGGACGAGAACCGCTTTTGCCCTGCGTAGCGTTCCGGGCAGCGAGTAGAACCAGGCAGAGAATTCCCGGCTAGCAGCTCCCCTGTGGCGGGGAAGTGCAAACGTACACGTTTTCGGCCGAAAACGCGTTTTCCGGCGAAAACGCACACCACGGCTCTTTCTGAGAAAAAGCAAGCACGGAGGACGAGAACCGCTTTTGCCCTGCGTAGCGTTCCGGGCAGCGGGTAGAACCAGGCAGAGAATTCCCGTCTAGCAGCTTCCCTTTGGCGGGGAAGTGCAAACGTACACGTTTTCGGCCGAAAACGCGTTTTCCGGCGAAAACGCACACCACGGCTCTTTCTGAGAAAAAGCAAGCACGGAGGACGAGAATCGCTTTTGCCCTGCGTAGCGTTCCGGGCAGCGGGTAGAACCAGGCAGAGAAATCCCGGCTAGCAGCTTCCCTGTGGCCGGGAAGTGCAAACGTACACGTTTTCGGCCGAAAACTCGTTTTCCGGCGAAAACGCACACCACGGCTCTTTCTGAGAAAAAGCAAGCACGGAGGACGAGAATTGCTTTTGCCCTGCGTAGCGTTCCGGGCAGCGGGTAGAACCAGGCAGAGAATTCCCGGCTAGCAGCTTCCCTGTGGCGGGGAAGTGCAAACGTACACGTTTTCGGCGAAAACGCGTTTACCGGCGAAAACGCACACCACGGCTCTTTCTGAGAAAAAGCAAGCACGGAGGACGAGAATCGCTTTTGCCCTGCGTAGCGTTCCGGGCAGCGGGTAGAACCAGGCAGAGAATTCCCGGCTAGCAGCTTCCCTGTGGCGGGGAAGTGCAAACGTACACGTTTTCGGCCGAAAACGCGTTTTCCGGCGAAAACGCACACCACGGCTCTTTCTGAGAAAAAGCAAGCACGGAGGACGAGAATCGCTTTTGCCCTGCGTAGCGTTCCGGGCAGCGGGTAGAACCAGGCAGAGAATTCCCGGCTAGCAGCTGCCCTGTGGCCGGGAAGTGCAAACGTACACGTTTTCGGCCGAAAACGCGTTTTCCCGCGAAAACGCACACCACGGCTCTTTCTGAGAAAAAGCAAGCACGGAGGAAGAGAATCGCTTTTGCCCTGCGTAGCGTTCCGGGCAGCGGGTAGAACCAGGCAGAGAATTCCCGGCTAGCAGCTTCCCTGTGGCCGGGAAGTGCAAACGTACACGTTTTCGGCCGAAAACGCGTTTTCCGGCGAAAACGCACACCACGGCTCTTTCTGAGAAAAAGCAAGCACGGAGGACGAGAATCGCTTTTGCCCTGCGTAGCGTTCCGGGCAGCGGGTAGAACCAGGCAGAGAATTCCCGGCTAGCAGCTTCCCTGTGGCGGGGAAGTGCAAACGTACACGTTTTCGGCCGAAAACGCGTTTTCCGGCGAAAACGCACACCACGGCTCTTTCTGAGAAAAAGCAAGCACGGAGGAAGAGAATCGCTTTTGCCCTGCGTAGCGTTCCGGGCAGCGGGTAGAACCAGGCAGAGAATTCCCGTCTAGCAGCTTCCCTGTGGCCGGGAAGTGCAAACGTACACGTTTTCGGCCGAAAACGCGTTTTCCGGCGAAAACGCACACCACGGCTCTTTCTGAGAAAAAGCAAGCACGGAGGACGAGAATTGCTTTTGCCCTGCGTAGCGTTCCGGGCAGCGGGTAGAACCAGGCAGAGAATTCCCGGCTAGCAGCTTCCCTGTGGCGGGGAAGTGCAAACGTACACGTTTTCGGCGAAAACG
This sequence comes from Athene noctua, assembly GCF_965140245.1. NCBI lineage: Eukaryota > Metazoa > Chordata > Aves > Strigiformes > Strigidae > Athene > Athene noctua. The sequence continues at coordinate 64,065 of NW_027437691.1, forward strand.
CGTTTACCGGCGAAAACGCACACCACGGCTCTTTCTGAGAAAAAGCAAGCACGGAGGACGAGAATCGCTTTTGCCCTGCGTAGCGTTCCGGGCAGCGGGTAGAACCAGGCAGAGAATTCCCGGCTAGCAGCTTCCCTGTGGCCGGGAAGTGCAAACGTACACGTTTTCAGCCGAAAACGCGTTTTCCGGCGAAAACGCACACCACGGCTCTTTCTGAGAAAAAGCAAGCACGGAGGACGAGAATCGCTTTTGCCCAGCGTAGTGTTCCGGGCAGCGGGTAGAACCAGGCAGAGAATTCCCGGCTAGCAGCTTAACTGTAGCCAGGAATTGCAAACGTACACGTTTTCGCCGAAAACGCGTTTTCCGGCGAAAACGCACACCACGGCTCTTTCTGAGAAAAAGCAAGCACGGAGGACGAGAATTGCTTTTGCCCTGCGTAGCGTTCCGGGCAGCGGGTAGAACCAGGCAGAGAATTCCCGGCTAGCAGCTTCCCTGTGGCGGGGAAGTGCAAACGTACACGTTTTCGGCGAAAACGCGTTTACCGGCGAAAACGCACACCACGGCTCTTTCTGAGAAAAAGCAAGCACGGAGGACGAGAATCGCTTTTGCCCTGCGTAGCGTTCCGGGCAGCGGGTAGAACCAGGCAGAGAATTCCCGGCTAGCAGCTTCCCTGTGGCCGGGAAGTGCAAACGTACACGTTTTCGGCCGAAAACGCGTTTTCCGGTGAAAACGCACACCACGGCTCTTTCTGAGAAAAAGCAAGCACGGAGGACGAGAATCGCTTTTGCCCTGCGTAGTGTTCCGGGCAGCGGGTAGAACCAGGCAGAGAATTCCCGGCTAGCAGCTTAACTGTAGCCAGGAATTGCAAACGTACACGTTTTCGCCGAAAACGCGTTTTCCGCCGAAAACGCACACCACGGCTCTTTCTGAGAAAAAGCAAGCACGGAGGACGAGAATCGCTTTTGCCCTGCGTAGCGTTCCGGGCAGCGGGTAGAACCAGGCAGAGAATTCCCGGCTAGCAGCTTCCATGTGGCCGGGAAGTGCAAACGTACACGTTTTCGGCTGAAAACGCGTTTACCGGCGAAAACGCACACCACGGCACTTTCTGAGAAAAAGCAAGCACGGAGGACGAGAATCGCTTTTGCCCTGCGTAGCGTTCTGAGCAGCGGGTAGAAATAGGCAGCGAATTGCCGGCTAGCAGCTTCCCTGTGGCCGGGAAGTGCAAACGTACACGTTTCCGGCCGAAAACTCGTTTTCCGGCGAAAAAGCACACCATGGCTCTTTCTGAGAAAAAGCAAGCACGGAGGACGAGAATCGCTTTTGCCCTGCGTAGCGTTCCTGGCAGCGGGTAGAACCAGGCAGAGAATTCCCGTCTAGCAGCTTCCCTGTGGCGGGGAAGTGCAAACGTACACGTTTTCGGCCGAAAACGCGTTTTCCGGCGAAAACGCACACCACGGCTCTTTCTGAGAAAAAGCAAGCACGGAGGACGAGAATCGCTTTTGCCCTGCGTAGCGTTCCGGGCAGCGGGTAGAACCAGGCAGAGAATTCCCGGCTAGCAGCTTCCCTGTGGCGGGGAAGTGCAAACGTACACGTTTTCGGCCGAAAACGCGTTTTCTAGCGAAAACGCACACCACGGCTCTTTCTGAGAAAAAGCAAGCACGGAGGACGAGAATCGCTTTTGCCCTGCGTAGTGTTCCGGGCAGCGGGTAGAACGAGGCAGAGAATTCCCGGCTAACAGCTTCCCTGTGGCCGGGAAGTGCAAACGTACACGTTTTCGCCGAAAACTCGTTTTCCGGCGAAAACGCACACCACGGCTCTTTCTGAGAAAAAGCAAGCACGGAGGACGAGAATCGCTTTTGCCTTGCGTAGCGTTCCGGGCAGCGGGTAGAACCAGGCAGAGAATTCCCGGCTAGCAGCTTCCCTGTGGCCGGGAAGTGCAAACGTACACGTTTTCGGCCGAAAACGCGTTTGCCGGCGAAAACGCACACCACGGCTCTTTCTGGGAAAAAGCAAGCACGGAGGACGAGAATCGCTTTTGCCCTGCGTAGCGTTCCGGGCAGCGGGTAGAACCAGGCAGAGAATTCCCGTCTAGCAGCTTCCCTGTGGCCGGGAAGTGCAAACGTACACGTTTTCGGCCGATAACGCGTTTTCCCGCGAAAACGCACAGCACGGCTCTTTCTGAGAAAAAGCAAGCACGGAGGACGAGAATCGCTTTTGCCCTGCGTAGCGTTCCGGGCAGCGGGTAGAACCAGGCAGAGAATTCCCGGCTAGCAGCTTCCCTGTGGCCGGGAAGTGCAAACGTACACGTTTTCGGCCGAAAATGCGTTTTCCGGCGAAAAAGCACACCATGGCTCTTTCTGAGAAAAAGCAAGCACGGAGGACGAGAATCGCTTTTGCCCTGCGTAGCGTTCCTGGCAGCGGGTAGAACCAGGCAGAGAATTCCCGGCTAGCAGCTTCCTTGTGGCGGGGAAGTGCAAACGTACACGTTTTCGGCCGAAAACGCGTTTTCCGGTGAAAAAGCACACCATGGCTCTTTCTGAGAAAAAGCAAGCACGGAGGACGAGAATCGCTTTTGCCCTGCGTAGCGTTCCGGGCAGCGGGTAGAACCAGGCAGAGAATTCCCGTCTAGCAGCTTCCCTGTGGCGGGGAAGTGCAAACGTACACGTTTTCGGCCGAAAACGCGTTTTCTGGCGAAAACAAACACCACGGCTCTTTCTGAGAAAAAGCAAGCACGGAGGACGAGAATCGCTTTTGCCCTGCGTAGTGTTCCGGGCAACGGGTAGAACCAGGCAGAGAATTCCCGGCTAGCAGCTTCCCTGTGGCCGGGAAGTGCAAACGTACACGTTTTCGCCGAAAACTCGTTTTCCGGCGAAAACGCACACCACGGCTCTTTCTGAGAAAAAGCAAGCACGGAGGACGAGAATCGCTTTTGCCCTGAGTAGCGTTCCGGGCAGCGGGTAGAACCAGGCAGAGAATTGCCGGCTAGCAGCTTCCCTGTGGCCGGGAAGTGCAAACGTACACGTTTTCGGCCGAAAACGCGTTTTCTGGCGAAAACGCACACCACGGCTCTTTCTGAGAAAAAGCAAGCACGGAGGACGAGAATCGCTTTTGCCCTGCGTAGCGTTCCGGGCAGCGGGTAGAACCAGGCATAGAATTCCCGGCTAGCAGCTTCCCTGTGGCCGGGAAGTGCAAACGTACACGTTTTCGGCCGAAAACGCGTTTTCTGGCGAAAACGCACACCACGGCTCTTTCTGAGAAAAAGCAAGCACGGAGGACGAGAATCGCTTTTGCCCTGCGTAGTGTTCCGGGCAGCGGGTAGAACCAGGCAGAGAATTCCCGGCTAGCAGCTTCCCTGTGGCCGGGAAGTGCAAACGTACACGTTTTCGGCCGAAAACGCGTTTTCCCGCGAAAACGCACACCACGGCTCTTTCTGAGAAAAAGCAAGCACGGAGGACGAGAATCGCTTTTGCCCTGCGTAGCGTTCCGGGCAGCGGGTAGAACCAGGCAGAGAATTCCCGGATAGCAGCTTCCCTGTGGCGGGGAAGTGCAAACGTACACGTATTCGGCCGAAAACGCGTTTTCTGGCGAAAACGCACACCACGGCTCTTTCTGAGAAAAAGCAAGCACGGAGGACGAGAATCGCTTTTGCCCTGCGTAGCGTTCCGGGCAGCGGGTAGAACCAGGCAGAGAATTCCCGGCTAGCAGCTTCCCTGTGGCGGGGAAGTGCAAACGTACACGTTTTCGGCCGAAAACGCGTTTTCCCGCGAAAACGCACACCACGGCTCTTTCTGAGAAAAAGCAAGCACGGAGGACGAGAATCGCTTTTGCCCTGCCAAGCGTTCCGGGCAGCGGGTAGAACCAGGCAGAGAATTCCCGGCTAGCAGCTGCCCTGTGGCCGGGAAGTGCAAACGTACACGTTTTCGGCCGAAAACGCGTTTTCCGGCGAAAACGCACACCACGGCTCTTTCTGAGAAAAAGCAAGCACGGAGGACGAGAATCGCTTTTGCCCTGCGTAGTGTTCCGGGCAGCGGGTAGAACCAGGCAGAGAATTCCCGGCTAGCAGCTTCCCTGTGGCCGGGAAGTGCAAACGTACACGTTTTCGGCCGAAAACGCGTTTTCCGGCGAAAACGCACACCACGGCTCTTTCTGAGAAAAAGCAAGCACGGAGGACGAGAATCGCTTTTGCCCTGCGTAGCGTTCCGGGCAGCGGGTAGAACCAGGCAGAGAATTCCCGTCTAGCAGCTGCCCTGTGGCGGGGAAGTGCAAACGTACACGTTTTCGTCCGAAAACGCGTTTTCCGGCGAAAAAGCACACCATGGCTCTTTCTGAGAAAAAGCAAGCACGGAGGACGAGAATCGTTTTTGCCCTGCGTAGCGTTCCTGGCAGCGGGTAGAACCAGGCAGAGAATTCCCGTCTAGCAGCTTCCCTGTGGCGGGGAAGTGCAAACGTACACGTTTTCGGCCGAAAAAGCTTTTTCTTGCGAAAAAGCACACCATGGCTCTTTCTGAGAAAAAGCAAGCACGGAGGACGAGAATCGCTTTTGCCCTGCGTAGCGTTCCGGGCAGCGGGTAGAACCAGGCAGAGAATTCCCGGCTAGCAGCTTCCCTGTGGCGGGGAAGTGCAAACGTACACGTTTTCGGCCGAAAACGCGTTTTCCGGCGAAAACGCACACCACGGCTCTTTCTGAGAAAAAGCAAGCACGGAGGACGAGAATCGCTTTTGCCCTGCGTAGCGTTCCGGGCAGCGGGTAGAACCAGGCAGAGAATTCCCGGCTAGCAGCTTCCCTGTGGCCGGGAAGTGCAAACGTACACGTTTTCTGCCGAAAACGCGTTTTCTGGCGAAAACGCACACCACGGCTCTTTCTGAGAAAAAGCAAGCACGGAGGACGAGAATCGCTTTTGCCCTGCGTAGCGTTCCGGGCAGCGGGTAGAACCAGGCAGAGAATTCCCGGCTAGCAGCTTCCCTGTGGCGGGGAAGTGCAAACTTACACGTTTTCGGCCGAAAACGCGTTTACCGGCGAAAACGCACACCACGGCTCTTTCTGAGAAAAAGCAAGCACGGAGGACGAGAATCGCTTTTGCCCTGCGTAGCGTGCCGGGCAGCGGGTAGAACCAGGCAGAGAATTCCCGTCTAGCAGCTTCCCTGTGGCCGGGAAGTGCAAACGTACACGTTTTCGGCCGATAACGCGTTTTCCCGCGAAAACGCACACCACGGCTCTTTCTGAGAAAAAGCAAGCACGGAGGACGAGAATCGCTTTTGCCCTGCGTAGCGTTCCGGGCAGCGGGTAGAACCAGGCAGAGAATTCCCGGCTAGCAGCTTCCCTGTGGCCGGGAAGTGCAAACGTACACGTTTTCGGCCGAAAACGCGTTTTCCGGCGAAAAAGCACACCATGGCTCTTTCTGAGAAAAAGCAAGCACGGAGGACGAGAATCGCTTTTGCCCTGCGTAGCGTTCCTGGCAGCGGGTAGAACCAGGCAGAGAATTCCCGTCTAGCAGCTTCCCTGTGGCGGGGAAGTGCAAACGTACACGTTTTCGGCCGAAAACGCGTTTTCTGGCGAAAACAAACACCACGGCTCTTTCTGAGAAAAAGCAAGCACGGAGGACGAGAATCGCTTTTGCCCTGCGTAGTGTTCCGGGCAACGGGTAGAACCAGGCAGAGAATTCCCGGCTAGCAGCTTCCCTGTGGCCGGGAAGTGCAAACGTACACGTTTTCGCCGAAAACTCGTTTTCCGGCGAAAACGCACACCACGGCTCTTTCTGAGAAAAAGCAAGCACGGAGGACGAGAATCGCTTTTGCCCTGAGTAGCGTTCCGGGCAGCGGGTAGAACCAGGCAGAGAATTGCCGGCTAGCAGCTTCCCTGTGGCCGGGAAGTGCAAACGTACACGTTTTCGGCCGAAAACGCGTTTTCTGGCGAAAACGCACACCACGGCTCTTTCTGAGAAAAAGCAAGCACGGAGGACGAGAATCGCTTTTGCCCTGCGTAGCGTTCCGGGCAGCGGGTAGAACCAGGCATAGAATTCCCGGCTAGCAGCTTCCCTGTGGCCGGGAAGTGCAAACGTACACGTTTTCGGCCGAAAACGCGTTTTCTGGCGAAAACGCACACCACGGCTCTTTCTGAGAAAAAGCAAGCACGGAGGACGAGAATCGCTTTTGCCCTGCGTAGTGTTCCGGGCAGCGGGTAGAACCAGGCAGAGAATTCCCGGCTAGCAGCTTCCCTGTGGCCGGGAAGTGCAAACGTACACGTTTTCGGCCGAAAACGCGTTTTCCCGCGAAAACGCACACCACGGCTCTTTCTGAGAAAAAGCAAGCACGGAGGACGAGAATCGCTTTTGCCCTGCGTAGCGTTCCGGGCAGCGGGTAGAACCAGGCAGAGAATTCCCGGCTAGCAGCTGCCCTGTGGCCGGGAAGTGCAAACGTACACGTTTTCGGCCGAAAACGCGTTTTCCGGCGAAAACGCACACCACGGCTCTTTCTGAGAAAAAGCAAGCACGGAGGACGAGAATCGCTTTTGCCCTGCGTAGCGTTCCGGGCAGCGGGTAGAACCAGGCAGAGAATTCCCGGATAGCAGCTTCCCTGTGGCGGGGAAGTGCAAACGTACACGTATTCGGCCGAAAACGCGTTTTCTGGCGAAAACGCACACCACGGCTCTTTCTGAGAAAAAGCAAGCACGGAGGACGAGAATCGCTTTTGCCCTGCGTAGCGTTCCGGGCAGCGGGTAGAACCAGGCAGAGAATTCCCGGCTAGCAGCTTCCCTGTGGCGGGGAAGTGCAAACGTACACGTTTTCGGCCGAAAACGCGTTTTCCCGCGAAAACGCACACCACGGCTCTTTCTGAGAAAAAGCAAGCACGGAGGACGAGAATCGCTTTTGCCCTGCCAAGCGTTCCGGGCAGCGGGTAGAACCAGGCAGAGAATTCCCGGCTAGCAGCTGCCCTGTGGCCGGGAAGTGCAAACGTACACGTTTTCGGCCGAAAACGCGTTTTCCGGCGAAAACGCACACCACGGCTCTTTCTGAGAAAAAGCAAGCACGGAGGACGAGAATCGCTTTTGCCCTGCGTAGTGTTCCGGGCAGCGGGTAGAACCAGGCAGAGAATTCCCGGCTAGCAGCTTCCCTGTGGCCGGGAAGTGCAAACGTACACGTTTTCGGCCGAAAACGCGTTTTCCGGCGAAAACGCACACCACGGCTCTTTCTGAGAAAAAGCAAGCACGGAGGACGAGAATCGCTTTTGCCCTGCGTAGCGTTCCGGGCAGCGGGTAGAACCAGGCAGAGAATTCCCGTCTAGCAGCTGCCCTGTGGCGGGGAAGTGCAAACGTACACGTTTTCGTCCGAAAACGCGTTTTCCGGCGAAAAAGCACACCATGGCTCTTTCTGAGAAAAAGCAAGCACGGAGGACGAGAATCGTTTTTGCCCTGCGTAGCGTTCCTGGCAGCGGGTAGAACCAGGCAGAGAATTCCCGTCTAGCAGCTTCCCTGTGGCGGGGAAGTGCAAACGTACACGTTTTCGGCCGAAAAAGCTTTTTCTTGCGAAAAAGCACACCATGGCTCTTTCTGAGAAAAAGCAAGCACGGAGGACGAGAATCGCTTTTGCCCTGCGTAGCGTTCCGGGCAGCGGGTAGAACCAGGCAGAGAATTCCCGGCTAGCAGCTTCCCTGTGGCGGGGAAGTGCAAACGTACACGTTTTCGGCCGAAAACGCGTTTTCCGGCGAAAACGCACACCACGGCTCTTTCTGAGAAAAAGCAAGCACGGAGGACGAGAATCGCTTTTGCCCTGCGTAGCGTTCCGGGCAGCGGGTAGAACCAGGCAGAGAATTCCCGGCTAGCAGCTTCCCTGTGGCGGGGAAGTGCAAACGTACACGTTTTCGGCCGAAAACGCGTTTTCTTGCGAAAACGCACACCACGGCTCTTTCTGAGAAAAAGCAAGCACGGAGGACGAGAATCGCTTTTAACCTGCGTAGTGTTCCGGGCAGCGGGTAGAACCAGGCAGAGAATTCCCGGCTAGCAGCTTCCCTGTGGCCGGGAAGTGCAAACGTACACGTTTTCGGCCGAAAACGCGTTTTCCGGCGAAAACGCACACCACGGCTCTTTCTGAGAAAAAGCAAGCACGGAGGGCGAGAATCGCTTTTGCCCTGCGTAGCGTTCCGGGCAGCGGGTAGAACCAGGCAGAGAATTCCCGGCTAGCAGCTTCCCTGTGGCCGGGAAGTGCAAACGTACACGTTTTCGGCCGAAAACGCGTTTTCCGGCGAAAACGCACACCACGGCTCTTTCTGAGAAAAAGCAAGCACGGAGGACGAGAATCGCTTTTGCCCTGCGTAGCGTTCCGGGCAGCGGGTAGAACCAGGCAGAGAATTCCCGGCTAGCAGCTTCCCTGTGGCGGGGAAGTGCAAACGTACACGTTTTCGGCCGAAAACGCGTTTTCCGGCGAAAACGCACACCACGGCTCTTTCTGAGAAAAAGCAAGCACGGAGGACGAGAATCGCTTTTGCCCTGCGTAGCGTTCCGGGCAGCGGGTAGAACCAGGCAGAGAATTCCCGGCTAGCAGCTTCCCTGTGGCCGGGAAGTGCAAACGTACACGTTTTCGGCCGAAAACCCGTTTTCCCGCGAAAACGCACACCACGGCTCTTTCTGAGAAAAAGCAAGCACGGAGGACGAGAATCGCTTTTGCCCTGCGTAGCGTTCCGGCAGCGGGTAGAACCAGGCAGAGAATTCCCGTCTAGCAGCTTCCCTGTGGCGGGGAAGTGCAAACGTACACGTTTTCGGCCGAAAACGCGTTTTCCGGCGAAAACGCACACCACGGCTCTTTCTGAGAAAAAGCAAGCACGGAGGACGAGAATCGCTTTTGCCCTGCGTAGCGTTCCGGGCAGCGGGTAGAACAAGGCAGAGAACTCCCGTCTAGCAGCTTCCCTGTGGCGGGGAAGTGCAAACGTACACGTTTTCGGCCGAAAACGCGTTTTCCCGCGAAAACGCACACCACGGCTCTTTCTGAGAAAAAGCAAGCACGGAGGACGAGAACCGCTTTTGCCCTGCGTAGCGTTCTGAGCAGCGGGTAGAAATAGGCAGCGAATTGCCGGCTAGCAGCTTCCCTGTGGCCGGGAAGTGCAAACGTACACGTTTTCGGCCGAAAACGCGTTTTCCGGCGAAAAAGCACACCATGGCTCTTTCTGAGAAAAAGCAAGCACGGAGGACGAGAATCGTTTTTGCCCTGCGTAGCGTTCCTGGCAGCGGGTAGAACCAGGCAGAGAATTCCCGTCTAGCAGCTTCCCTGTGGCCGGGAAGTGCAAACGTACACGTTTTCGGCCGAAAACGCGTTTTCCGGCGAAAACGCACACCACGGCTCTTTCTGAGAAAAAGCAAGCACGGAGGACGAGAATCGCTTTTGCCCTGCGTAGCGTTCTGGGCAGCGGGTAGAACCAGGCAGAGAATTCCCGGCTAGCAGCTTCCCTGTGGCCGGGAAGTGCAAACGTACACGTTTTCGGCCGAAAACGCGTTTTCCGGCGAAAACGCACACCACGGCTCTTTCTGAGAAAAAGCAAGCACGGAGGACGAGAACCGCTTTTGCCCTGCGTAGCGTTCCGGGCAGCGGGTAGAACCAGGCAGAGAATTCCCGGCTAGCAGCTTCCCTGTGGCAGGGAAGTGCAAACGTACACGTTTTCGGCCGAAAACGCGTTTTCCGCCGAAATCGCACACCACGGCTCTTTCTGAGAAAAAGCAAGCACGGAGGACGAGAACCTCTTTTGCCCTGGGTAGCGTTCCGGGCAGCGGGTAGAACGAGGCAGAGAATTCCCGGCTAGCAGCTTCCCTGTGGCGGGGAAGTGCAAACGTACACGTTTTCGGCCGAAAACGCGTTTTCCGGCGAAAACGCACACCACGGCTCTTTCTGAGAAAAAGCAAGCACGGAGGACGAGAACCGCTTTTGCCCTGCGTAGCGTTCCGGGCAGCGGGTAGAACCAGGCAGAGAATTCCCGGCTAGCAGCTTCCCTGTGGCGGGGAAGTGCAAACGTACACGTTTTCGGCCGAAAACGCGTTTTCCGGCGAAAACGCACACCACGGCTCTTTCTGAGAAAAAGCAAGCACGGAGGACGAGAACCGCTTTTGCCCTGCGTAGCGTTCCGGGCAGCGGGTAGAACCAGGCAGAGAATTCCCGGCTAGCAGCTTCCCTGTGGCGGGGAAGTGCAAACGTACACGTTTTCGGCCGAAAACGCGTTTTCCGGCGAAAACGCACACCACGGCTCTTTCTGAGAAAAAGCAAGCACGGAGGACGAGAACCGCTTTTGCCCTGCGTAGCGTTCCGGGCAGCGGGTAGAACCAGGCAGAGAATTCCCGGCTAGCAGCTTCCCTGTGGCGGGGAAGTGCAAACGTACACGTTTTCGGCCGAAAACGCGTTTTCCGGCGAAAACGCACACCACGGCTCTTTCTGAGAAAAAGCAAGCACGGAGGACGAGAACCGCTTTTGCCCTGCGTAGCGTTCCGGGCAGCGGGTAGAACCAGGCAGAGAATTCCCGGCTAGCAGCTTCCCTGTGGCGGGGAAGTGCAAACGTACACGTTTTCGGCCGAAAACGCGTTTTCCGGCGAAATCGCACACCACGGCTCTTTCTGAGAAAAAGCAAGCACGGAGGACGAGAACCGCTTTTTGCCCTGCGTAGCGTTCCGGGCAGCGGGTAGAACCAGGCAGAGAATTCTCGGCTAGCAGCTTCCCTGTGGCGGGGAAGTGCAAACGTACACGTTTTCGGCCGAAAACGCGTTTTCCGGCGAAAACGCACACCACGGCTCTTTCTGAGAAAAAGCAAGCACGGAGGACGAGAACCGCTTTTGCCCTGCGTAGCGTTCCGGGCAGCGGGTAGAACCAGGCAGAGAATTCCCGGCTAGCAGCTTCCCTGTGGCGGGGAAGTGCAAACGTACACGTTTTCGGCCGAAAACGCGTTTTCCGGCGAAAACGCACACCACGGCTCTTTCTGAGAAAAAGCAAGCACGGAGGACGAGAACCGCTTTTGCCCTGCGTAGCGTTCCGGGCAGCGGGTAGAACCAGGCAGAGAATTCCCGGCTAGCAGCTTCCCTGTGGCGGGGAAGTGCAAACGTACACGTTTTCGGCCGAAAACGCGTTTTCCGGCGAAAACGCACACCACGGCTCTTTCTGAGAAAAAGCAAGCACGGAGGACGAGAACCGCTTTTGCCCTGCGTAGCGTTCCGGGCAGCGGGTAGAACCAGGCAGAGAATTCCCGGCTAGCAGCTTCCCTGTGGCGGGGAAGTGCAAACGTACACGTTTTCGGCCGAAAACGCGTTTTCCGGCGAAAACGCACACCACGGCTCTTTCTGAGAAAAAGCAAGCACGGAGGACGAGAACCGCTTTTGCCCTGCGTAGCGTTCCGGGCAGCGGGTAGAACCAGGCAGAGAATTCCCGGCTAGCAGCTTCCCTGTGGCGGGGAAGTGCAAACGTACACGTTTTCGGCCGAAAACGCGTTTTCCGGCGAAAACGCACACCACGGCTCTTTCTGAGAAAAAGCAAGCACGGAGGACGAGAACCGCTTTTGCCCTGCGTAGCGTTCCGGGCAGCGGGTAGAACCAGGCAGAGAATTCCCGGCTAGCAGCTTCCCTGTGGCGGGGAAGTGCAAACGTACACGTTTTCGGCCGAAAACGCGTTTTCCGGCGAAAACGCACACCACGGCTCCTTCTGAGAAAAAGCAAGCACGGAGGACGAGAACCGCTTTTGCCCTGCGTAGCGTTCCGGGCAGCGGGTAGAACCAGGCAGAGAATTCCCGGCTAGCAGCTTCCCTGTGGCGGGGAAGTGCAAACGTACACGTTTTCGGCCGAAAACGCGTTTTCCGGCGAAAACGCACACCACGGCTCTTTCTGAGAAAAAGCAAGCACGGAGGACGAGAACCGCTTTTGCCCTGCGTAGCGTTCCGGGCAGCGGGTAGAACCAGGCAGAGAATTCCCGGCTAGCAGCTTCCCTGTGGCGGGGAAGTGCAAACGTACACGTTTTCGGCCGAAAACGCGTTTTCCGGCGAAAACGCACACCACGGCTCTTTCTGAGAAAAAGCAAGCACGGAGGACGAGAACCGCTTTTGCCCTGCGTAGCGTTCCGGGCAGCGGGTAGAACCAGGCAGAGAATTCCCGGCTAGCAGCTTCCCTGTGGCGGGGAAGTGCAAACGTACACGTTTTCGGCCGAAAACGCGTTTTCCGGCGAAAACGCACACCACGGCTCTTTCTGAGAAAAAGCAAGCACGGAGGACGAGAACCGCTTTTGCCCTGCGTAGCGTTCCGGGCAGCGGGTAGAACCAGGCAGAGAATTCCCGGCTAGCAGCTTCCCTGTGGCGGGGAAGTGCAAACGTACACGTTTTCGGCCGAAAACGCGTTTTCCGGCGAAATCGCACACCACGGCTCTTTCTGAGAAAAAAGCAAGCACGGAGGACGAGAACCGCTTTTGCCCTGCGTAGCGTTCCGGGCAGCGGGTAGAACCAGGCAGAGAATTCCCGGCTAGCAGCTTCCCTGTGGCGGGGAAGTGCAAACGTACACGTTTTCGGCCGAAAACGCGTTTTCCGGCGAAAACGCACACCACGGCTCTTTCTGAGAAAAAGCAAGCACGGAGGACGAGAACCGCTTTTGCCCTGCGTAGCTTTCCGGGCAGCGGGTAGAACCAGGCAGAGAATTCCCGTCTAGCAGCTTCCCTGTGGCGGGGAAGTGCAAACGTACACGTTTTCGGCCGAAAACGCGTTTTCCGGCGAAAACGCACACCACGGCTCTTTCTGAGAAAAAGCAAGCACGGAGGACGAGAACCGCTTTTGCCCTGCGTAGCGTTCAGGGGCAGCGGGTAGAACCAGGCAGAGAATTCCCGGCTAGCAGCTTCCCTGTGGCGGGGAAGTGCAAACGTACACGTTTTCGGCCGAAAACGCGTTTTCCGGCGAAAACGCACACCACGGCTCTTTCTGAGAAAAAGCAAGCACGGAGGACGAGAACCGCTTTTGCCCTGCGTAGCGTTCCGGGCAGCGGGTAGAACCAGGCAGAGAATTCCCGGCTAGCAGCTTCCCTGTGGCGGGGAAGTGCAAACGTATACGTTTTCGGCCGAAAACGCGTTTTCCGGCGAAAACGCACACCACGGCTCTTTCTGAGAAAAAGCAAGCACGGAGGACGAGAACCGCTTTTGCCCTGCGTAGCGTTCCGGGCAGCGGGTAGAACCAGGCAGAGAATTCCCGGCTAGCAGCTTCCCTGTGGCGGGGAAGTGCAAACGTACACGTTTTCGGCCGAAAACGCGTTTTCCGGCGAAAACGCACACCACGGCTCTTTCTGAGAAAAAGCAAGCACGGAGGACGAGAACCGCTTTTGCCCTGCGTAGCGTTCCGGGCAGCGGGTAGAACCAGGCAGAGAATTCCCGGCTAGCAGCTTCCCTGTGGCGGGGAAGTGCAAACGTACACGTTTTCGGCCGAAAACGCGTTTTCCGGCGAAATCGCACACCACGGCTCTTTCTGAGAAAAAGCAAGCACGGAGGACGAGAACCGCTTTTGCCCTGCGTAGCGTTCCGGGCAGCGGGTAGAACCAGGCAGAGAATTCCCGGCTAGCAGCTTCCCTGTGGCGGGGAAGTGCAAACGTACACGTTTTCGGCCGAAAACGCGTTTTCCGGCGAAAACGCACACCACGGCTCTTTCTGAGAAAAAGCAAGCACGGAGGACGAGAACCGCTTTTGCCCTGCGTAGTGTTCCGGGCAGCGGGTAGAACCAGGCAGAGAATTCCCGGCTAGCAGCTTCCCTGTGGCCGGGAAGTGCAAACGTACACGTTTTCGGCCGAAAACGCGTTTTCCGGCGAAAACGCACACCACGGCTCTTTCTGAGAAAAAGCAAGCACGGAGGACGAGAACCGCTTTTGCCCTGCGTAGCGTTCCGGGCAGCGGGTAGAACCAGGCAGAGAATTCCCGGCTAGCAGCTTCCCTGTGGCGGGGAAGTGCAAACGTACACGTTTTCGGCCGAAAACGCGTTTTCCGGCGAAAACGCACACCACGGCTCTTTCTGAGAAAAAGCAAGCACGGAGGACGAGAACCGCTTTTGCCCTGCGTAGTGTTCCGGGCAGCGGGTAGAACCAGGCAGAGAATTCCCGGCTAGCAGCTTCCCTGTGGCCGGGAAGTGCAAACGTACACGTTTTCGGCCGAAAACGCGTTTTCCGGCGAAAACGCACACCACGGCTCTTTCTGAGAAAAAGCAAGCACGGAGGACGAGAACCGCTTTTGCCCTGCGTAGCGTTCCGGGCAGCGGGTAGAACCAGGCAGAGAATTCCCGGCTAGCAGCTTCCCTGTGGCGGGGAAGTGCAAACGTACACGTTTTCGGCCGAAAACGCGTTTTCCGGCGAAAACGCACACCACGGCTCTTTCTGAGAAAAAGCAAGCACGGAGGACGAGAACCGCTTTTGCCCTGCGTAGCGTTCCGGGCAGCGGGTAGAACCAGGCAGAGAATTCCCGGCTAGCAGCTTCCCTGTGGCGGGGAAGTGCAAACGTACACGTTTTCGGCCGAAAACGCGTTTTCCGGCGAAAACGCACACCACGGCTCTTTCTGAGAAAAAGCAAGCACGGAGGACGAGAACCGCTTTTGCCCTGCGTAGCGTTCCGGGCAGCGGGTAGAACCAGGCAGAGAATTCCCGGCTAGCAGCTTCCCTGTGGCGGGGAAGTGCAAACGTACACGTTTTCGGCCGAAAACGCGTTTTCCGGCGAAATCGCACACCACGGCTCTTTCTGAGAAAAAGCAAGCACGGAGGACGAGAACCGCTTTTGCCCTGCGTAGCGTTCCGGGCAGCGGGTAGAACCAGGCAGAGAATTCCCGGCTAGCAGCTTCCCTGTGGCGGGGAAGTGCAAACGTACACGTTTTCGGCCGAAAACGCGTTTTCCGGCGAAAACGCACACCACGGCTCTTTCTGAGAAAAAGCAAGCACGGAGGACGAGAACCGCTTTTGCCCTGCGTAGCGTTCCGGGCAGCGGGTAGAACCAGGCAGAGAATTCTCGGCTAGCAGCTTCCCTGTGGCGGGGAAGTGCAAACGTACACGTTTTCGGCCGAAAACGCGTTTTCCGGCGAAAACGCACACCACGGCTCTTTCTGAGAAAAAGCAAGCACGGAGGACGAGAACCGCTTTTGCCCTGCGTAGCGTTCCGGGCAGCGGGTAGAACCAGGCAGAGAATTCCCGGCTAGCAGCTTCCCTGTGGCGGGGAAGTGCAAACGTACACGTTTTCGGCCGAAAACGCGTTTTCCGGCGAAAACGCACACCACGGCTCTTTCTGAGAAAAAGCAAGCACGGAGGACGAGAACCGCTTTTGCCCTGCGTAGCGTTCCGGGCAGCGGGTAGAACCAGGCAGAGAATTCCCGGCTAGCAGCTTCCCTGTGGCGGGGAAGTGCAAACGTACACGTTTTCGGCCGAAAACGCGTTTTCCGGCGAAAACGCACACCACGGCTCTTTCTGAGAAAAAGCAAGCACGGAGGACGAGAACCGCTTTTGCCCTGCGTAGCGTTCCGGGCAGCGGGTAGAACCAGGCAGAGAATTCCCGGCTAGCAGCTTCCCTGTGGCGGGGAAGTGCAAACGTACACGTTTTCGGCCGAAAACGCGTTTTCCGGCGAAAACGCACACCACGGCTCTTTCTGAGAAAAAGCAAGCACGGAGGACGAGAACCGCTTTTGCCCTGCGTAGCGTTCCGGGCAGCGGGTAGAACCAGGCAGAGAATTCCCGTCTAGCAGCTTCCCTGTGGCGGGGAAGTGCAAACGTACACGTTTTCGGCCGAAAACGCGTTTTCCGGCGAAAACGCACACCACGGGCTCTTTCTGAGAAAAAGCAAGCACGGAGGACGAGAACCGCTTTTGCCCTGCGTAGCGTTCCGGGCAGCGGGTAGAACCAGGCAGAGAATTCCCGGCTAGCAGCTTCCCTGTGGCGGGGAAGTGCAAACGTACACGTTTTCGGCCGAAAACGCGTTTTCCGGCGAAAACGCACACCACGGCTCTTTCTGAGAAAAAGCAAGCACGGAGGACGAGAACCGCTTTTGCCCTGCGTAGCGTTCCGGGCAGCGGGTAGAACCAGGCAGAGAATTCCCGGCTAGCAGCTTCCCTGTGGCGGGGAAGTGCAAACGTACACGTTTTCGGCCGAAAACGCGTTTTCCGGCGAAAACGCACACCACGGCTCTTTCTGAGAAAAAGCAAGCACGGAGGACGAGAACCGCTTTTGCCCTGCGTAGCGTTCCGGGCAGCGGGTAGAACCAGGCAGAGAATTCCCGGCTAGCAGCTTCCCTGTGGCGGGGAAGTGCAAACGTACACGTTTTCGGCCGAAAACGCGTTTTCCGGCGAAAACGCACACCACGGCTCTTTCTGAGAAAAAGCAAGCACGGAGGACGAGAACCGCTTTTGCCCTGCGTAGCGTTCCGGGCAGCGGGTAGAACCAGGCAGAGAATTCCCGGCTAGCAGCTTCCCTGTGGCGGGGAAGTGCAAACGTACACGTTTTCGGCCGAAAACGCGTTTTCCGGCGAAATCGCACACCACGGCTCTTTCTGAGAAAAAGCAAGCACGGAGGACGAGAACCGCTTTTGCCCTGCGTAGCGTTCCGGGCAGCGGGTAGAACCAGGCAGAGAATTCCCGGCTAGCAGCTTCCCTGTGGCGGGGAAGTGCAAACGTACACGTTTTCGGCCGAAAACGCGTTTTCCGGCGAAAACGCACACCACGGCTCTTTCTGAGAAAAAGCAAGCACGGAGGACGAGAACCGCTTTTTGCCCTGCGTAGCGTTCCGGGCAGCGGGTAGAACCAGGCAGAGAATTCCCGGCTAGCAGCTTCCCTGTGGCGGGGAAGTGCAAACGTACACGTTTTCGGCCGAAAACGCGTTTTCCGGCGGAAAACGCACACCACGGCTCTTTCTGAGAAAAAGCAAGCACGGAGGACGAGAACCGCTTTTGCCCTGCGTAGCGTTCCGGGCAGCGGGTAGAACCAGGCAGAGAATTCCCGGCTAGCAGCTTCCCTGTGGCGGGGTGCAAACGTACACGTTTTCGGCCGAAAACGCGTTTTCCGGCGAAAACGCACACCACGGCTCTTTCTGAGAAAAAGCAAGCACGGAGGACGAGAACCGCTTTTGCCCTGCGTAGCGTTCCGGGCAGCGGGTAGAACCAGGCAGAGAATTCCCGGCTAGCAGCTTCCCTGTGGCGGGGAAGTGCAAACGTACACGTTTTCGGCCGAAAACGCGTTTTCCGGCGAAAACGCACACCACGGCTCTTTCTGAGAAAAAGCAAGCACGGAGGACGAGAACCGCTTTTGCCCTGCGTAGCGTTCCGGGCAGCGGGTAGAACCAGGCAGAGAATTCCCGGCTAGCAGCTTCCCTGTGGCGGGGAAGTGCAAACGTACACGTTTTCGGCCGAAAACGCGTTTTCCGGCGAAAACGCACACCACGGCTCTTTCTGAGAAAAAGCAAGCACGGAGGACGAGAACCGCTTTTGCCCTGCGTAGCGTTCCGGGCAGCGGGTAGAACCAGGCAGAGAATTCCCGGCTAGCAGCTTCCCTGTGGCGGGGAAGTGCAAACGTACACGTTTTCGGCCGAAAACGCGTTTTCCGGCGAAAACGCACACCACGGCTCTTTCTGAGAAAAAGCAAGCACGGAGGACGAGAACCGCTTTTGCCCTGCGTAGCGTTCCGGGCAGCGGGTAGAACCAGGCAGAGAATTCCCGGCTAGCAGCTTCCCTGTGGCGGGGAAGTGCAAACGTACACGTTTTCGGCCGAAAACGCGTTTTCCGGCGAAAACGCACACCACGGCTCTTTCTGAGAAAAAGCAAGCACGGAGGACGAGAACCGCTTTTGCCCTGCGTAGCGTTCCGGGCAGCGGGTAGAACCAGGCAGAGAATTCCCGGCTAGCAGCTTCCCTGTGGCGGGGAAGTGCAAACGTACACGTTTTCGGCCGAAAACGCGTTTTCCGGCGAAAACGCACACCACGGCTCTTTCTGAGAAAAAGCAAGCACGGAGGACGAGAACCGCTTTTGCCCTGCGTAGCGTTCCGGGCAGCGGGTAGAACCAGGCAGAGAATTCCCGGCTAGCAGCTTCCCTGTGGCGGGGAAGTGCAAACGTACACGTTTTCGGCCGAAAACGCGTTTTCCGGCGAAAACGCACACCACGGCTCTTTCTGAGAAAAAGCAAACACGGAGGACGAGAACCGCTTTTGCCCTGCGTAGCGTTCCGGGCAGCGGGTAGAACCAGGCAGAGAATTCCCGGCTAGCAGCTTCCCTGTGGCGGGGAAGTGCAAACGTACACGTTTTCGGCCGAAAACGCGTTTTCCGGCGAAAACGCACACCACGGCTCTTTCTGAGAAAAAGCAAGCACGGAGGACGAGAACCGCTTTTGCCCTGCGTAGCGTTCCGGGCAGCGGGTAGAACCAGGCAGAGAATTCCCGGCTAGCAGCTTCCCTGTGGCGGGGAAGTGCAAACGTACACGTTTTCGGCCGAAAACGCGTTTTCCGGCGAAAACGCACACCACGGCTCTTTCTGAGAAAAAGCAAGCACGGAGGACGAGAACCGCTTTTGCCCTGCGTAGCGTTCCGGGCAGCGGGTAGAACCAGGCAGAGAATTCCCGGCTAGCAGCTTCCCTGTGGCGGGGAAGTGCAAACGTACACGTTTTCGGCCGAAAACGCGTTTTCCGGCGAAAACGCACACCACGGCTCTTTCTGAGAAAAAGCAAGCACGGAGGACGAGAACCGCTTTTGCCCTGCGTAGCGTTCCGGGCAGCGGGTAGAACCAGGCAGAGAATTCCCGGCTAGCAGCTTCCCTGTGGCGGGGAAGTGCAAACGTACACGTTTTCGGCCGAAAACGCGTTTTCCGGCGAAAACGCACACCACGGCTCTTTCTGAGAAAAAGCAAGCACGGAGGACGAGAACCGCTTTTGCCCTGCGTAGCGTTCCGGGCAGCGGGTAGAACCAGGCAGAGAATTCCCGGCTAGCAGCTTCCCTGTGGCGGGGAAGTGCAAACGTACACGTTTTCGGCCGAAAACGCGTTTTCCGGCGAAAACGCACACCACGGCTCTTTCTGAGAAAAAGCAAGCACGGAGGACGAGAACCGCTTTTGCCCTGCGTAGCGTTCCGGGCAGCGGGTAGAACCAGGCAGAGAATTCCCGGCTAGCAGCTTCCCTGTGGCGGGGAAGTGCAAACGTACACGTTTTCGGCCGAAAACGCGTTTTCCGGCGAAAACGCACACCACGGCTCTTTCTGAGAAAAAGCAAGCACGGAGGACGAGAACCGCTTTTGCCCTGCGTAGCGTTCCGGGCAGCGGGTAGAACCAGGCAGAGAATTCCCGGCTAGCAGCTTCCCTGTGGCGGGGAAGTGCAAACGTACACGTTTTCGGCCGAAAACGCGTTTTCCGGCGAAAACGCACACCACGGCTCTTTCTGAGAAAAAGCAAGCACGGAGGACGAGAACCGCTTTTGCCCTGCGTAGCGTTCCGGGCAGCGGGTAGAACCAGGCAGAGAATTCCCGGCTAGCAGCTTCCCTGTGGCGGGGAAGTGCAAACGTACACGTTTTCGGCCGAAAACGCGTTTTCCGGCGAAAACGCACGCCACGGCTCTTTCTGAGAAAAAGCAAGCACGGAGGACGAGAACCGCTTTTGCCCTGCGTAGCGTTCCGGGCAGCGGGTAGAACCAGGCAGAGAATTCCCGGCTAGCAGCTTCCCTGTGGCGGGGAAGTGCAAACGTACACGTTTTCGGCCGAAAACGCGTTTTCCGGCGAAAACGCACACCACGGCTCTTTCTGAGAAAAAGCAAGCACGGAGGACGAGAACCGCTTTTGCCCTGCGTAGCGTTCCGGGCAGCGGGTAGAACCAGGCAGAGAATTCCCGGCTAGCAGCTTCCCTGTGGCGGGGAAGTGCAAACGTACACGTTTTCGGCCGAAAACGCGTTTTCCGGCGAAAACTCACACCACGGCTCTTTCTGAGAAAAAGCAAGCACGGAGGACGAGAACCGCTTTTGCCCTGCGTAGCGTTCCGGGCAGCGGGTAGAACCAGGCAGAGAATTCCCGGCTAGCAGCTTCCCTGTGGCGGGGAAGTGCAAACGTACACGTTTTCGGCCGAAAATGCGTTTGCCGGCGAAAACGCACACCACGGCTCTTTCTGAGAAAAAGCAAGCACGGAGGACGAGAACCGCTTTTGCCCTGCGTAGCGTTCCGGGCAGCGGGTAGAACCAGGCAGAGAATTCCCGGCTAGCAGCTTCCCTGTGGCGGGGAAGTGCAAACGTACACGTTTTCGGCCGAAAACGCGTTTTCCGGCGAAAACGCACACCACGGCTCTTTCTGAGAAAAAGCAAGCACGGAGGACGAGAACCGCTTTTGCCCTGCGTAGCGTTCCGGGCAGCGGGTAGAACCAGGCAGAGAATTCCCGGCTAGCAGCTTCCCTGTGGCGGGGAAGTGCAAACGTACACGTTTTCGGCCGAAAACGCGTTTGCCGGCGAAAACGCACACCACGGCTCTTTCTGAGAAAAAGCAAGCACGGAGGACGAGAACCGCTTTTGCCCTGCGTAGCGTTCCGGGCAGCGGGTAGAACCAGGCAGAGAATTCCCGGCTAGCAGCTTCCCTGTGGCGGGGAAGTGCAAACGTACACGTTTTCGGCCGAAAACGCGTTTGCCGGCGAAAACGCACACCACGGCTCTTTCTGAGAAAAAGCAAGCACGGAGGACGAGAACCGCTTTTGCCCTGCGTAGCGTTCCGGGCAGCGGGTAGAACCAGGCAGAGAATTCCCGGCTAGCAGCTTCCCTGTGGCGGGGAAGTGCAAACGTACACGTTTTCGGCCGAAAACGCGTTTGCCGGCGAAAACGCACACCACGGCTCTTTCTGAGAAAAAGCAAGCACGGAGGACGAGAACCGCTTTTGCCCTGCGTAGCGTTCCGGGCAGCGGGTAGAACCAGGCAGAGAATTCCCGGCTAGCAGCTTCCCTGTGGCGGGGAAGTGCAAACGTACACGTTTTCGGCCGAAAACGCGTTTTGCGGCGAAAAAGCACACCACGGCTCTTTCTGAGAAAAAGCAAGCACGGAGGACGAGAACCGCTTTTGCCCTGCGTAACGTTCCGGGCAGCGGTTAGAACCAGGCAGAGAATTCCCGGCTAGCACCTTCCCTGTGGCGGGGAAGTGCAAACGTACACGTTTTCGGCCGAAAATGCGTTTGCCGGCGAAAACGCACACCACGGCTCTTTCTGAGAAAAAGCAAGCACGGAGGACGAGAACCGCTTTTGCCCTGTGTAGCGTTCCGGGCAGCGGGTAGAACCAGGCAGAGAATTCCCGGCTAGCAGCTTCCCTGTGGCGGGGAAGTGCAAACGTACACGTTTTCGGCCGAAAACGCGTTTTCCGGCGAAAACGCACACCACGGCTCTTTCTGAGAAAAAGCAAGCACGGAGGACGAGAACCGCTTTTGCCCTGCGTAGCGTTCCGGGCAGCGGGTAGAACCAGGCAGAGAATTCCCGGCTAGCAGCTTCCCTGTGGCGGGGAAGTGCAAACGTACACGTTTTCGGCCGAAAACGCGTTTTCCGGCGAAAACGCACACCACGGCTCTTTCTGAGAAAAAGCAAGCACAGAGGACGAGAACCGCTTTTGCCCTGCGTAGCGTTCCGGGCAGCGGGTAGAACCAGGCAGAGAATTCCCGGCTAGCAGCTTCCCTGTGGCGGGGAAGTGCAAACGTACACGTTTTCGGCCGAAAACGCGTTTGCCGGCGAAAACGCACACCACGGCTCTTTCTGAGAAAAAGCAAGCACGGAGGACGAGAACCGCTTTTGCCCTGCGTAGCGTTCCGGGCAGCGGGTAGAACCAGGCAGAGAATTCCCGGCTAGCAGCTTCCCTGTGGCGGGGAAGTGCAAACGTACACGTTTTCGGCCGAAAACGCGTTTTCCGTCGAAAACGCACACCACGGCTCTTTCTGAGAAAAAGCAAGCACGGAGGACGAGAACCGCTTTTGCCCTGCGTAGCGTTCCGGGCAGCGGGTAGAACCAGGCAGAGAATTCCCGGCTAGCAGCTTCCCTGTGGCGGGGAAGTGCAAACGTACACGTTTTCGGCCGAAAACGCGTTTTCCGGCGAAAACGCACACCACGGCTCTTTTTGAGAAAAAGCAAGCACGGAGGACGAGAACCGCTTTTGCCCTGCGTAGCGTTCCGGGCAGCGGGTAGAACCAGGCAGAGAATTCCCGGCTAGCAGCTTCCCTGTGGCGGGGAAGTGCAAACGTACACGTTTTCGGCCGAAAACGCGTTTTCCGGCGAAAACGCACACCACGGCTCTTTCTGAGAAAAAGCAAGCACGGAGGACGAGAACCGCTTTTGCCCTGCGTAGCGTTCCGGGCAGCGGGTAGAACCAGGCAGAGAATTCCCGGCTAGCAGCTTCCCTGTGGCGGGGAAGTGCAAACGTACACGTTTTCGGCCGAAAACGCGTTTGCCGGCGAAAACGCACACCACGGCTCTTTCTGAGAAAAAGCAAGCACGGAGGACGAGAACCGATTTTGCCCTGCGTAGCGTTCCGGGCAGCGGGTAGAACCAGGCAGAGAATTCCCGGCTAGCAGCTTCCCTGTGGCGGGGAAGTGCAAACGTACACGTTTTCGGCCGAAAACGCGTTTTCCGGCGAAAACGCACACCACGGCTCTTTCTGAGAAAAAGCAAGCACGGAGGACGAGAACCGCTTTTGCCCTGCGTAGCGTTCCGGGCAGCGGGTAGAACCAGGCAGAGAATTCCCGGCTAGCAGCTTCCCTGTGGCGGGGAAGTGCAAACGTACACGTTTTCGGCCGAAAACGCGTTTGCCGGCGAAAACGCACACCACGGCTCTTTCTGAGAAAAAGCAAGCACGGAGGACGAGAACCGCTTTTGCCCTGCGTAGCGTTCCGGGCAGCGGGTAGAACCAGGCAGAGAATTCCCGGCTAGCAGCTTCCCTGTGGCGGGGAAGTGCAAACGTACACGTTTTCGGCCGAAAACGCGTTTGCCGGCGAAAACGCACACCACGGCTCTTTCTGAGAAAAAGCAAGCACTGAGGACGAGAACCGCTTTTGCCCTGCGTAGCGTTCCGGGCAGCGGGTAGAACCAGGCAGAGAATTCCCGGCTAGCAGCTTCCCTGTGGCGGGGAAGTGCAAACGTACACGTTTTCGGCCGAAAACGCGTTTGCCGGCGAAAACGCACACCACGGCTCTTTCTGAGAAAAAGCAAGCACGGAGGACGAGAACCGCTTTTGCCCTGCGTAGCGTTCCGGGCAGCGGGTAGAACCAGGCAGAGAATTCCCGGCTAGCAGCTTCCCTGTGGCGGGGAAGTGCAAACGTACACGTTTTCGGCCGAAAACGCGTTTGCCGGCGAAAACGCACACCACGGCTCTTTCTGAGAAAAAGCAAGCACGGAGGACGAGAACCGCTTTTGCCCTGCGTAGCGTTCCGGGCAGCGGGTAGAACCAGGCAGAGAATTCCCGGCTAGCAGCTTCCCTGTGGCGGGGAAGTGCAAACGTACACGTTTTCGGCCGAAAACGCGTTTTCCGGCGAAAACGCACACCACGGCTCTTTCTGAGAAAAAGCAAGCACGGAGGACGAGAACCGCTTTTGCCCTGCGTAGCGTTCCGGGCAGCGGGTAGAACCAGGCAGAGAATTCCCGGCTAGCAGCTTCCCTGTGGCGGGGAAGTGCAAACGTACACGTTTTCGGCCGAAAACGCGTTTTGCGGCGAAAACGCACACCACGGCTCTTTCTGAGAAAAAGCAAGCACGGAGGACGAGAACCGCTTTTGCCCTGCGTAACGTTCCGGGCAGCGGTTAGAACCAGGCAGAGAATTCCCGGCTAGCAGCTTCCCTGTGGCGGGGAAGTGCAAACGTACACGTTTTCGGCCGAAAACGCGTTTTCCGGCGAAAACGCACACCACGGTTCTTTCTGAGAAAAAGCAAGCACGGAGGACGAGAACCGCTTTTGCCCTGCGTAGCGTTCCGGGCAGCGGGTAGAACCAGGCAGAGAATTCCCGGCTAGCAGCTTCCCTGTGGCGGGGAAGTGCAAACGTACTCGTTTTCGGCCGAAAACGCGTTTTCCGGCGAAAACGCACACCACGGCTCTTTCTGAGAAAAAGCAAGCACGGAGGACGAGAACCGCTTTTGCCCTGATTAGCGTTCCGGGCAGCGGGTAGAACCAGGCAGAGAATTCCCGGCTAGCAGCTTCCCTGTGGCGGGGAAGTGCAAACGTACATGTTTTCGGCCGAAAACGCGTTTGCCGGCGAAAACGCACACCACGGCTCTTTCTGAGAAAAAGCAAGCACGGAGGACGAGAACCGCTTTTGCCCTGCGTAGCGTTCCGGGCAGCGGGTAGAACCAGGCAGAGAATTCCCGGCTAGCAGCTTCCCTGTGGCGGGGAAGTGCAAACGTACTCGTTTTCGGCCGAAAAC
The DNA here is from genome assembly GCF_965140245.1 of Athene noctua. Lineage (NCBI taxonomy): Eukaryota > Metazoa > Chordata > Aves > Strigiformes > Strigidae > Athene > Athene noctua. The sequence goes on from NW_027437691.1 coordinate 88,404, forward strand.
GCGTTTAACGGCGAAAACGCACACCACGGCTCTTTCTGAGAAAAAGCAAGCACTGAGGACGAGAACCGCTTTTGCCCTGCGTAGCGTTCCGGGCAGCGGGTAGAACCAGGCAGAGAATTCCCGGCTAGCAGCTTCCCTGTGGCGGGGAAGTGCAAACGTACACGTTTTCGGCCGAAAACGCGTTTTCCGTCGAAAACGCACACCACGGCTCTTTCTGAGAAAAAGCAAGCACGGAGGACGAGAACCGCTTTTGCCCTGCGTAGCGTTCCGGGCAGCGGGTAGAACCAGGCAGAGAATTCCCGGCTAGCAGCTTCCCTGTGGCGGGGAAGTGCAAACGTACACGTTTTCGGCCGAAAACGCGTTTTCCGGCGAAAACGCACACCACGGCTCTTTTTGAGAAAAAGCAAGCACGGAGGACGAGAACCGCTTTTGCCCTGCGTAGCGTTCCGGGCAGCGGGTAGAACCAGGCAGAGAATTCCCGGCTAGCAGCTTCCCTGTGGCGGGGAAGTGCAAACGTACACGTTTTCGGCCGAAAACGCGTTTGCCGGCGAAAACGCACACCACGGCTCTTTCTGAGAAAAAGCAAGCACGGAGGACGAGAACCGCTTTTGCCCTGCGTAGCGTTCCGGGCAGCGGGTAGAACCAGGCAGAGAATTCCCGGCTAGCAGCTTCCCTGTGGCGGGGAAGTGCAAACGTACACGTTTTCGGCCGAAAACGCGTTTTCCGGCGAAAACGCACACCACGGCTCTTTCTGAGAAAAAGCAAGCACGGAGGACGAGAACCGCTTTTGCCCTGCGTAGCGTTCCGGGCAGCGGGTAGAACCAGGCAGAGAATTCCCGGCTAGCAGCTTCCCTGTGGCGGGGAAGTGCAAACGTACACGTTTTCGGCCGAAAACGCGTTTTGCGGCGAAAACGCACACCACGGCTCTTTCTGAGAAAAAGCAAGCACGGAGGACGACAACCGCTTTTGCCCTGCGTAACGTTCCGGGCAGCGGGTAGAACCAGGCAGAGAATTCCCGGCTAGCAGCTTCCCTGTGGCGGGGAAGTGCAAACGTACATGTTTTCGGCCGAAAACGCGTTTTCCGGCGGAAACGCACACCACGGCTCTTTCTGAGAAAAAGCAAGCACGGAGGACGAGAACCGCTTTTGCCCTGCGTAGCGTTCCGGGCAGCGGGTAGAACCAGGCAGAGAATTCCCGGCTAGCAGCTTCCCTGTGGCGGGGAAGTGCAAACGTACACGTTTTCGGCCGAAAACGCGTTTGCCGGCGAAAACGCACACCACGGCTCTTTCTGAGAAAAAGCAAGCACGGAGGACGAGAACCGCTTTTGCCCTGCGTAGCGTTCCGGGCAGCGGGTAGAACCAGGCAGAGAATTCCCGGCTAGCAGCTTCCCTGTGGCGGGGAAGTGCAAACGTACACGTTTTCCGCCGAAAACGCGTTTTCCGGCGAAAACGCACACCACGGCTCTTTCTGAGAAAAAGCAAGCACTGAGGACGAGAACCGCTTTTGCCCTGCGTAGCGTTCCGGGCAGCGGGTAGAACCAGGCAGAGAATTCCCGGCTAGCAGCTTCCCTGTGGCGGGGAAGTGCAAACGTACACGTTTTCGGCCGAAAACGCGTTTGCCGGCGAAAACGCACACCACGGCTCTTTCTGAGAAAAAGCAAGCACGGAGGACGAGAACCGCTTTTGCCCTGCGTAGCGTTCCGGGCAGCGGGTAGAACCAGGCAGAGAATTCGCGGCTAGCAGCTTCCCTGTGGCGGGGAAGTGCAAACGTACACGTTTTCGGCCGAAAACGCGTTTTCCGGCGAAAACGCACACCACGGCTCTTTCTGAGAAAAAGCAAGCACGGAGGACGAGAACCGCTTTTGCCCTGCGTAGCGTTCCGGGCAGCGGGTAGAACCAGGCAGAGAATTCCCGGCTAGCAGCTTCCCTGTGGCGGGGAAGTGCAAACGTACACGTTTTCGGCCGAAAACGCGTTTTCCGGCGAAAACGCACACCACGGCTCTTTCTGAGAAAAAGCAAGCACGGAGGACGAGAACCGCTTTTGCCCTGCGTAGCGTTCCGGGCAGCGGGTAGAACCAGGCAGAGAATTCCCGGCTAGCAGCTTCCCTGTGGCGGGGAAGTGCAAACGTACACGTTTTCGGCCGAAAACGCGTTTGCCGGCGAAAACGCACACCACGGCTCTTTCTTGAGAAAAAGCAAGCACGGAGGACGAGAACCGCTTTTGCCCTGCGTAGCGTTCCGGGCAGCGGGTAGAACCAGGCAGAGAATTCCCGGCTAGCAGCTTCCCTGTGGCGGGGAAGTGCAAACGTACACGTTTTCGGCCGAAAACGCGTTTGCCGGCGAAAACGCACACCACGGCTCTTTCTGAGAAAAAGCAAGCACGGAGGACGAGAACCGCTTTTGCCCTGCGTAGCGTTCCGGGCAGCGGGTAGAACCAGGCAGAGAATTCCCGGCTAGCAGCTTCCCTGTGGCGGGGAAGTGCAAACGTACACGTTTTCGGCCGAAACGCGTTTGCCGGCGAAAACGCACACCACGGCTCTTTCTGAGAAAAAGCAAGCACGGAGGACGAGAACCGCTTTTGCCCTGCGTAGCGTTCCGGGCAGCGGGTAGAACCAGGCAGAGAATTCCCGGCTAGCAGCTTCCCTGTGGCGGGGAAGTGCAAACGTACACGTTTTCGGCCGAAAACGCGTTTGCCGGCGAAAACGCACACCACGGCTCTTTCTGAGAAAAAGCAAGCACGGAGGACGAGAACCGCTTTTGCCCTGCGTAGCGTTCCGGGCAGCGGGTAGAACCAGGCAGAGAATTCCCGGCTAGCAGCTTCCCTGTGGCGGGGAAGTGCAAACGTACACGTTTTCGACGAAAACGCGTTTTCCGGCGAAAACGCACACCACGGCTCTTTCTGAGAAAAAGCAAGCACGGAGGACGAGAACCGCTTTTGCCCTGCGTAGCGTTCCGGGCAGCGGGTAGAACCAGGCAGAGAATTCCCGGCTAGCAGCTTCCCTGTGGAGGGGAAGTGCAAACGTACACGTTTTCGGCCGAAAACGCGTTTTCCGGCGAAAACGCACACCACGCACTTTCTGAGAAAAAGCAAGCACGGAGGACGAGAACCGCTTTTGCCCTGCGTAGCGTTCCGGGCAGCGGGTAGACCAGGCAGAGAATTCCCGGCTAGCAGCTTCCCTGTGGCGGGGAAGTGCAAACGTACACGTTTTCGGCCGAAAACGCGTTTTCCGGCGAAAACGCACGCACGGCTCTTTCTGAGAAAAAGCAGCACGGAGGACGAGAACCGCTTTTGCCCTGCGTAGCGTTCCGGGCAGCGGGTAGAACCAGGCAGAGAATTCCCGGCTAGCAGCTTCCCTGTGGCGGGGGAAGTGCAAACGTACACGTTTTCGGCCGAAAACGCGTTTTGCGGCGAAAACGCACACCATGGCTCTTTCTGAGAAAAAGCAAGCACTGAGGACGAGAACCGCTTTTGCCCTGCGTAGCGTTCCGGGCAGCGGGTAGAACCAGGCAGAGAATTCCCGGCTAGCAGCTTCCCTGTGGCGGGGAAGTGCAAACGTACACGTTTTCGGCCGAAAACGCGTTTTCCGGCGAAAACGCACACCACGGCTCTTTCTGAGAAAAAGCAAGCACGGAGGACGAGAACCGCTTTTTGCCCTGCGTAGCGTTCCGGGCAGCGGGTAGAACCAGGCAGAGAATTCCCGGCTAGCAGCTTCCCTGTGGCGGGGAAGTGCAAACGTACACGTTTTCGGCCGAAAACGCGTTTTGCGGCGAAAACGCACACCACGGCTCTTTCTGAGAAAAAGCAAGCACGGAGGACGAGAACCGCTTTTGCCCTGCGTAGCGTTCCGGGCAGCGGGTAGAACCAGGCAGAGAATTCCCGGCTAGCAGCTTCCCTGTGGCGGGGAAGTGCAAACGTACACGTTTTCGGCCGAAAACGCGTTTTCCGTCGAAAACGCACACCACGGCTCTTTCTGAGAAAAAGCAAGCACGGAGGACGAGAACCGCTTTTGCCCTGCGTAGCGTTCCGGGCAGCGGGTAGAACCAGGCAGAGAATTCCCGGCTAGCAGCTTCCCTGTGGCGGGGAAGTGCAAACGTACACGTTTTCGCCGAAAACGCGTTTTCCGGCGAAAACGCACACCACGGCTCTTTCTGAGAAAAAGCAAGCACGGAGGACGAGAACCGCTTTTGCCCTGCGTAGCTTTCCGGGCAGCGGGTAGAACCAGGCAGAGAATTCCCGGCTAGCAGCTTCCCTGTGGCGGGGAAGTGCAAACGTACACGTTTTCGGCCGAAAACGCGTTTTCCGGCGAAAACGCACACCACGGCTCTTTCTGAGAAAAAGCAAGCACGGAGGACGAGAACCGCTTTTGCCCTGCGTAGCGTTCCGGGCAGCGGGTAGAACCAGGCAGAGAATTCCCGGCTAGCAGCTTCCCTGTGGCGGGGAAGTGCAAACGTACACGTTTTCGGCCGAAAACGCGTTTTCCGGCGGAAACGCACACCACGGCTCTTTCTGAGAAAAGCAAGCACGGAGGACGAGAACCGCTTTTGCCCTGCGTAGCGTTCCGGGCAGCGGGTAGAACCAGGCAGAGAATTCCCGGCTAGCAGCTTCCCTGTGGCGGGGAAGTGCAAACGTACACGTTTTCGGCCGAAAACGCGTTTTCCGGCGAAAACGCACACCACGGCACTTTCTGAGAAAAAGCAAGCACGGAGGACGAGAACCGCTTTTGCCCTGCGTAGCGTTCCGGGCAGCGGGTAGAACCAGGCAGAGAATTCCCGGCTAGCAGCTTCCCTGTGGCGGGGAAGTGCAAACGTACAAGTTTTCGGCCGAAAACGCGTTTTCCGGCGAAAACGCACACCACGGCTCTTTCTGAGAAAAAGCAAGCACGGAGGACGAGAACCGCTTTTGCCCTGCGTAGCGTTCCGGGCAGCGGGTAGAACCAGGCAGAGAATTCCCGGCTAGCAGCTTCCCTGTGGCGGGGAAGTGCAAACGTACACGTTTTCGGCCGAAAACGCGTTTTCCGGCGAAAACGCACGCCACGGCTCTTTCTGAGAAAAAGCAAGCACGGAGGACGAGAACCGCTTTTGCCCTGCGTAGCGTTCCGGGCAGCGGGTAGAACCAGGCAGAGAATTCCCGGCTAGCAGCTTCCCTGTGGCGGGGAAGTGCAAATGTACACGTTTTCGGCCGAAAACGCGTTTGCCGGCGAAAACGCACACCACGGCTCTTTCTGAGAAAAAGCAAGCACGGAGGACGAGAACCGCTTTTGCCCTGCGTAGCGTTCCGGGCAGCGGGTAGAACCAGGCAGAGAATTCCCGGCTAGCAGCTTCCCTGTGGCGGGGAAGTGCAAACGTACACGTTTTCGGCCGAAAACGCGTTTTCCGGCGAAAACGCACGCCACGGCTCTTTCTGAGAAAAAGCAAGCACGGAGGACGAGAACCGCTTTTGCCCTGCGTAGCGTTCCGGGCAGCGGGTAGAACCAGGCAGAGAATTCCCGGCTAGCAGCTTCCCTGTGGCGGGGAAGTGCAAACGTACACGTTTTCGGCCGAAAACGCGTTTTCCGGCGAAAACGCACACCACGGCTCTTTCTGAGAAAAAGCAAGCACGGAGGACGAGAACCGCTTTTGCCCTGCGTAGCGTTCCGGGCAGCGGGTAGAACCAGGCAGAGAATTCCCGGCTAGCAGCTTCCCTGTGGCGGGGAAGTGCAAACGTACACGTTTTCGGCCGAAAACGCGTTTTGCGGCGAAAACGCACACCACGGCTCTTTCTGAGAAAAAGCAAGCACGGAGGACGAGAACCGCTTTTGCCCTGCGTAGCGTTCCGGGCAGCGGGTAGAACCAGGCAGAGAATTCCCGGCTAGCAGCTTCCCTGTGGCGGGGAAGTGCAAACGTACACGTTTTCGGCCGAAAACGCGTTTTCCGGCGAAAACGCACACCACGGCTCTTTCTGAGAAAAAGCAAGCACGGAGGACGAGAACCGCTTTTGCCCTGCGTAGCGTTCCGGGCAGCGGGTAGAACCAGGCAGAGAATTCCCGGCTAGCAGCTTCCCTGTGGCGGGGAAGTGCAAACGTACACGTTTTCGGCCGAAAACGCGTTTTGCGGCGAAAACGCACACCACGGCTCTTTCTGAGAAAAAGCAAGCACTGAGGACGAGAACCGCTTTTGCCCTGCGTAGCGTTCCGGGCAGCGGGTAGAACCAGGCAGAGAATTCCCGGCTAGCAGCTTCCCTGTGGCGGGGAAGTGCAAACGTACACGTTTTCGGCCGAAAACGCGTTTTGCGGCGAAAACGCACACCACGGCTCTTTCTGAGAAAAAGCAAGCACGGAGGACGAGAACCGCTTTTGCCCTGCGTAGCGTTCCGGGCAGCGGGTAGAACCAGGCAGAGAATTCCCGGCTAGCAGCTTCCCTGTGGCGGGGAAGTGCAAACGTACACGTTTTCGGCCGAAAACGCGTTTTGCGGCGAAAACGCACACCACGGCTCTTTCTGAGAAAAAGCAAGCACGGAGGACGAGAACCGCTTTTGCCCTGCGTAGCGTTCCGGGCAGCGGGTAGAACCAGGCAGAGAATTCCCGGCTAGCAGCTTCCCTGTGGCGGGGAAGTGCAAACGTACTCGTTTTCGGCCGAAAACGCGTTTTCCGGCGAAAACGCACACCACGGCTCTTTCTGAGAAAAAGCAAGCACGGAGGACGAGAACCGCTTTTGCCCTGATTAGCGTTCCGGGCAGCGGGTAGAACCAGGCAGAGAATTCCCGGCTAGCAGCTTCCCTGTGGCGGGGAAGTGCAAACGTACATGTTTTCGGCCGAAAACGCGTTTGCCGGCGAAAACGCACACCACGGCTCTTTCTGAGAAAAAGCAAGCACGGAGGACGAGAACCGCTTTTGCCCTGCGTAGCGTTCCGGGCAGCGGGTAGAACCAGGCAGAGAATTCCCGGCTAGCAGCTTCCCTGTGGCGGGGAAGTGCAAACGTACTCGTTTTCGGCCGAAAACGCGTTTAACGGCGAAAACGCACACCACGGCTCTTTCTGAGAAAAAGCAAGCACTGAGGACGAGAACCGCTTTTGCCCTGCGTAGCGTTCCGGGCAGCGGGTAGAACCAGGCAGAGAATTCCCGGCTAGCAGCTTCCCTGTGGCGGGGAAGTGCAAACGTACACGTTTTCGGCCGAAAACGCGTTTTCCGTCGAAAACGCACACCACGGCTCTTTCTGAGAAAAAGCAAGCACGGAGGACGAGAACCGCTTTTGCCCTGCGTAGCGTTCCGGGCAGCGGGTAGAACCAGGCAGAGAATTCCCGGCTAGCAGCTTCCCTGTGGCGGGGAAGTGCAAACGTACACGTTTTCGGCCGAAAACGCGTTTTCCGGCGAAAACGCACACCACGGCTCTTTTTGAGAAAAAGCAAGCACGGAGGACGAGAACCGCTTTTGCCCTGCGTAGCGTTCCGGGCAGCGGGTAGAACCAGGCAGAGAATTCCCGGCTAGCAGCTTCCCTGTGGCGGGGAAGTGCAAACGTACACGTTTTCGGCCGAAAACGCGTTTGCCGGCGAAAACGCACACCACGGCTCTTTCTGAGAAAAAGCAAGCACGGAGGACGAGAACCGCTTTTGCCCTGCGTAGCGTTCCGGGCAGCGGGTAGAACCAGGCAGAGAATTCCCGGCTAGCAGCTTCCCTGTGGCGGGGAAGTGCAAACGTACACGTTTTCGGCCGAAAACGCGTTTTCCGGCGAAAACGCACACCACGGCTCTTTCTGAGAAAAAGCAAGCACGGAGGACGAGAACCGCTTTTGCCCTGCGTAGCGTTCCGGGCAGCGGGTAGAACCAGGCAGAGAATTCCCGGCTAGCAGCTTCCCTGTGGCGGGGAAGTGCAAACGTACACGTTTTCGGCCGAAAACGCGTTTTGCGGCGAAAACGCACACCACGGCTCTTTCTGAGAAAAAGCAAGCACGGAGGACGACAACCGCTTTTGCCCTGCGTAACGTTCCGGGCAGCGGGTAGAACCAGGCAGAGAATTCCCGGCTAGCAGCTTCCCTGTGGCGGGGAAGTGCAAACGTACATGTTTTCGGCCGAAAACGCGTTTTCCGGCGGAAACGCACACCACGGCTCTTTCTGAGAAAAAGCAAGCACGGAGGACGAGAACCGCTTTTGCCCTGCGTAGCGTTCCGGGCAGCGGGTAGAACCAGGCAGAGAATTCCCGGCTAGCAGCTTCCCTGTGGCGGGGAAGTGCAAACGTACACGTTTTCGGCCGAAAACGCGTTTGCCGGCGAAAACGCACACCACGGCTCTTTCTGAGAAAAAGCAAGCACGGAGGACGAGAACCGCTTTTGCCCTGCGTAGCGTTCCGGGCAGCGGGTAGAACCAGGCAGAGAATTCCCGGCTAGCAGCTTCCCTGTGGCGGGGAAGTGCAAACGTACACGTTTTCCGCCGAAAACGCGTTTTCCGGCGAAAACGCACACCACGGCTCTTTCTGAGAAAAAGCAAGCACTGAGGACGAGAACCGCTTTTGCCCTGCGTAGCGTTCCGGGCAGCGGGTAGAACCAGGCAGAGAATTCCCGGCTAGCAGCTTCCCTGTGGCGGGGAAGTGCAAACGTACACGTTTTCGGCCGAAAACGCGTTTGCCGGCGAAAACGCACACCACGGCTCTTTCTGAGAAAAAGCAAGCACGGAGGACGAGAACCGCTTTTGCCCTGCGTAGCGTTCCGGGCAGCGGGTAGAACCAGGCAGAGAATTCGCGGCTAGCAGCTTCCCTGTGGCGGGGAAGTGCAAACGTACACGTTTTCGGCCGAAAACGCGTTTTCCGGCGAAAACGCACACCACGGCTCTTTCTGAGAAAAAGCAAGCACGGAGGACGAGAACCGCTTTTGCCCTGCGTAGCGTTCCGGGCAGCGGGTAGAACCAGGCAGAGAATTCCCGGCTAGCAGCTTCCCTGTGGCGGGGAAGTGCAAACGTACACGTTTTCGGCCGAAAACGCGTTTTCCGGCGAAAACGCACACCACGGCTCTTTCTGAGAAAAAGCAAGCACGGAGGACGAGAACCGCTTTTGCCCTGCGTAGCGTTCCGGGCAGCGGGTAGAACCAGGCAGAGAATTCCCGGCTAGCAGCTTCCCTGTGGCGGGGAAGTGCAAACGTACACGTTTTCGGCCGAAAACGCGTTTGCCGGCGAAAACGCACACCACGGCTCTTTCTGAGAAAAAGCAAGCACGGAGGACGAGAACCGCTTTTGCCCTGCGTAGCGTTCCGGGCAGCGGGTAGAACCAGGCAGAGAATTCCCGGCTAGCAGCTTCCCTGTGGCGGGGAAGTGCAAACGTACACGTTTTCGGCCGAAAACGCGTTTGCCGGCGAAAACGCACACCACGGCTCTTTCTGAGAAAAAGCAAGCACGGAGGACGAGAACCGCTTTTGCCCTGCGTAGCGTTCCGGGCAGCGGGTAGAACCAGGCAGAGAATTCCCGGCTAGCAGCTTCCCTGTGGCGGGGAAGTGCAAACGTACACGTTTTCGGCCGAAAACGCGTTTGCCGGCGAAAACGCACACCACGGCTCTTTCTGAGAAAAAGCAAGCACGGAGGACGAGAACCGCTTTTGCCCTGCGTAGCGTTCCGGGCAGCGGGTAGAACCAGGCAGAGAATTCCCGGCTAGCAGCTTCCCTGTGGCGGGGAAGTGCAAACGTACACGTTTTCGGCCGAAAACGCGTTTGCCGGCGAAAACGCACACCACGGCTCTTTCTGAGAAAAAGCAAGCACGGAGGACGAGAACCGCTTTTGCCCTGCGTAGCGTTCCGGGCAGCGGGTAGAACCAGGCAGAGAATTCCCGGCTAGCAGCTTCCCTGTGGCGGGGAAGTGCAAACGTACACGTTTTCGGACGAAAACGCGTTTTCCGGCGAAAACGCACACCACGGCTCTTTCTGAGAAAAAGCAAGCACGGAGGACGAGAACCGCTTTTGCCCTGCGTAGCGTTCCGGGCAGCGGGTAGAACCAGGCAGAGAATTCCCGGCTAGCAGCTTCCCTGTGGCGGGGAAGTGCAAACGTACACGTTTTCGGCCGAAAACGCGTTTTCCGGCGAAAACGCACACCACGGCACTTTCTGAGAAAAAGCAAGCACGGAGGACGAGAACCGCTTTTGCCCTGCGTAGCGTTCCGGGCAGCGGGTAGAACCAGGCAGAGAATTCCCGGCTAGCAGCTTCCCTGTGGCGGGGAAGTGCAAACGTACAAGTTTTCGGCCGAAAACGCGTTTTCCGGCGAAAACGCACGCCACGGCTCTTTCTGAGAAAAAGCAAGCACGGAGGACGAGAACCGCTTTTGCCCTGCGTAGCGTTCCGGGCAGCGGGTAGAACCAGGCAGAGAATTCCCGGCTAGCAGCTTCCCTGTGGCGGGGAAGTGCAAACGTACACGTTTTCGGCCGAAAACGCGTTTTGCGGCGAAAACGCACACCATGGCTCTTTCTGAGAAAAAGCAAGCACTGAGGACGAGAACCGCTTTTGCCCTGCGTAGCGTTCCGGGCAGCGGGTAGAACCAGGCAGAGAATTCCCGGCTAGCAGCTTCCCTGTGGCGGGGAAGTGCAAACGTACACGTTTTCGGCCGAAAACGCGTTTTCCGGCGAAAACGCACACCACGGCTCTTTCTGAGAAAAAGCAAGCACGGAGGACGAGAACCGCTTTTGCCCTGCGTAGCGTTCCGGGCAGCGGGTAGAACCAGGCAGAGAATTCCCGGCTAGCAGCTTCCCTGTGGCGGGGAAGTGCAAACGTACACGTTTTCGGCCGAAAACGCGTTTTGCGGCGAAAACGCACACCACGGCTCTTTCTGAGAAAAAGCAAGCACGGAGGACGAGAACCGCTTTTGCCCTGCGTAGCGTTCCGGGCAGCGGGTAGAACCAGGCAGAGAATTCCCGGCTAGCAGCTTCCCTGTGGCGGGGAAGTGCAAACGTACACGTTTTCGGCCGAAAACGCGTTTTCCGTCGAAAACGCACACCACGGCTCTTTCTGAGAAAAAGCAAGCACGGAGGACGAGAACCGCTTTTGCCCTGCGTAGCGTTCCGGGCAGCGGGTAGAACCAGGCAGAGAATTCCCGGCTAGCAGCTTCCCTGTGGCGGGGAAGTGCAAACGTACACGTTTTCGGCCGAAAACGCGTTTTCCGGCGAAAACGCACACCACGGCTCTTTCTGAGAAAAAGCAAGCACGGAGGACGAGAACCGCTTTTGCCCTGCGTAGCTTTCCGGGCAGCGGGTAGAACCAGGCAGAGAATTCCCGGCTAGCAGCTTCCCTGTGGCGGGGAAGTGCAAACGTACACGTTTTCGGCCGAAAACGCGTTTTCCGGCGAAAACGCACACCACGGCTCTTTCTGAGAAAAAGCAAGCACGGAGGACGAGAACCGCTTTTGCCCTGCGTAGCGTTCCGGGCAGCGGGTAGAACCAGGCAGAGAATTCCCGGCTAGCAGCTTCCCTGTGGCGGGGAAGTGCAAACGTACACGTTTTCGGCCGAAAACGCGTTTTCCGGCGAAAACGCACACCACGGCTCTTTCTGAGAAAAAGCAAGCACGGAGGACGAGAACCGCTTTTGCCCTGCGTAGCGTTCCGGGCAGCGGGTAGAACCAGGCAGAGAATTCCCGGCTAGCAGCTTCCCTGTGGCGGGGAAGTGCAAACGTACACGTTTTCGGCCGAAAACGCGTTTTCCGGCGAAAACGCACACCACGGCACTTTCTGAGAAAAAGCAAGCACGGAGGACGAGAACCGCTTTTGCCCTGCGTAGCGTTCCGGGCAGCGGGTAGAACCAGGCAGAGAATTCCCGGCTAGCAGCTTCCCTGTGGCGGGGAAGTGCAAACGTACAAGTTTTCGGCCGAAAACGCGTTTTCCGGCGAAAACGCACACCACGGCTCTTTCTGAGAAAAAGCAAGCACGGAGGACGAGAACCGCTTTTGCCCTGCGTAGCGTTCCGGGCAGCGGGTAGAACCAGGCAGAGAATTCCCGGCTAGCAGCTTCCCTGTGGCGGGGAAGTGCAAACGTACACGTTTTCGGCCGAAAACGCGTTTTCCGGCGAAAACGCACGCCACGGCTCTTTCTGAGAAAAAGCAAGCACGGAGGACGAGAACCGCTTTTGCCCTGCGTAGCGTTCCGGGCAGCGGGTAGAACCAGGCAGAGAATTCCCGGCTAGCAGCTTCCCTGTGGCGGGGAAGTGCAAATGTACACGTTTTCGGCCGAAAACGCGTTTGCCGGCGAAAACGCACACCACGGCTCTTTCTGAGAAAAAGCAAGCACGGAGGACGAGAACCGCTTTTGCCCTGCGTAGCGTTCCGGGCAGCGGGTAGAACCAGGCAGAGAATTCCCGGCTAGCAGCTTCCCTGTGGCGGGGAAGTGCAAACGTACACGTTTTCGGCCGAAAACGCGTTTTCCGGCGAAAACGCACGCCACGGCTCTTTCTGAGAAAAAGCAAGCACGGAGGACGAGAACCGCTTTTGCCCTGCGTAGCGTTCCGGGCAGCGGGTAGAACCAGGCAGAGAATTCCCGGCTAGCAGCTTCCCTGTGGCGGGGAAGTGCAAACGTACACGTTTTCGGCCGAAAACGCGTTTTCCGGCGAAAACGCACACCACGGCTCTTTCTGAGAAAAAGCAAGCACGGAGGACGAGAACCGCTTTTGCCCTGCGTAGCGTTCCGGGCAGCGGGTAGAACCAGGCAGAGAATTCCCGGCTAGCAGCTTCCCTGTGGCGGGGAAGTGCAAACGTACACGTTTTCGGCCGAAAACGCGTTTTGCGGCGAAAACGCACACCACGGCTCTTTCTGAGAAAAAGCAAGCACGGAGGACGAGAACCGCTTTTGCCCTGCGTAGCGTTCCGGGCAGCGGGTAGAACCAGGCAGAGAATTCCCGGCTAGCAGCTTCCCTGTGGCGGGGAAGTGCAAACGTACACGTTTTCGGCCGAAAACGCGTTTTCCGGCGAAAACGCACACCACGGCTCTTTCTGAGAAAAAGCAAGCACGGAGGACGAGAACCGCTTTTGCCCTGCGTAGCGTTCCGGGCAGCGGGTAGAACCAGGCAGAGAATTCCCGGCTAGCAGCTTCCCTGTGGCGGGGAAGTGCAAACGTACACGTTTTCGGCCGAAAACGCGTTTTCCGGCGAAAACGCACACCACGGCTCTTTCTGAGAAAAAGCAAGCACTGAGGACGAGAACCGCTTTTGCCCTGCGTAGCGTTCCGGGCAGCGGGTAGAACCAGGCAGAGAATTCCCGGCTTGCAGCTTCCCTGTGGCGGGGAAGTGCAAACGTACACGTTTTCGGCCGAAAACGCGTTTTGCAGCGAAAACGCACACCACGGCTCTTTCTGAGAAAAAGCAAGCACGGAGGACGAGAACCGCTTTTGCCCTGCGTAGCGTTCCGGGCAGCGGGTAGAACCAGGCAGAGAATTCCCGGCTAGCAGCTTCCCTGTGGCGGGGAAGTGCAAACGTACACGTTTTCGGCCGAAAACGCGTTTTGCGGCGAAAACGCACACCACGGCTCTTTCTGAGAAAAAGCAAGCACGGAGGACGAGAACCGCTTTTGCCCTGCGTAGCGTTCCGGGCAGCGGGTAGAACCAGGCAGAGAATTCCCGGCTAGCAGCTTCCCTGTGGCGGGGAAGTGCAAACGTACACGTTTTCGGCCGAAAACGCGTTTTCCGGCGAAAACGCACACCACGGCTCTTTCTGAGAAAAAGCAAGCACGGAGGACGAGAACCGCTTTTGCCCTGCGTAGCGTTCCGGGCAGCGTGTAGAACCAGGCAGAGATTTCCCAGCTAGCAGCTTCCCTGTGGCGGGGAAGTGCAAACGTACACGTTTTCGGCCGAAAACGCGTTTTCCGGCGAAAACGCACACCACGGCTCTTTCTGAGAAAAAGCAAGCACGGAGGACGAGAACCGCTTTTGCCCTGCGTAGCGTTCCGGGCAGCGGGTAGAACCAGGCAGAGAATTCCCGGCTAGCAGCTTCCCTGTGGCGGGGAAGTGCAAACGTACACGTTTTCGGCCGAAAACGCGTTTTCCGGCGAAAACGCACACCACGGCTCTTTCTGAGAAAAAGCAAGCACGGAGGACGAGAACCGCTTTTGCCCTGCGTAGCGTTCCGGGCAGCGGGTAGAACCAGGCAGAGAATTCCCGGCTAGCAGCTTCCCTGTGGCGGGGAAGTGCAAACGTACACGTTTTCGGCCGAAAACGCGTTTGCCGGCGAAAACGCACACCACGGCTCTTTCTGAGAAAAAGCAAGCACGGAGGACGAGAACCGCTTTTGCCCTGCGTAGCGTTCCGGGCAGCGGGTAGAACCAGGCAGAGAATTCCCGGCTAGCAGCTTCCCTGTGGCGGGGAAGTGCAAACGTACACGTTTTCGGCCGAAAACGCGTTTGCCGGCGAAAACGCACACCACGGCTCTTTCTGAGAAAAAGCAAGCACGGAGGACGAGAACCGCTTTTGCCCTGCGTAGCGTTCCGGGCAGCGGGTAGAACCAGGCAGAGAATTCCCGGCTAGCAGCTTCCCTGTGGTGGGGAAGTGCAAACGTACACGTTTTCGGCCGAAAACGCGTTTTCCGGCGAAAACGCACACCACGGCTCTTTCTGAGAAAAAGCAAGCACGGAGGACGAGAACCGCTTTTGCCCTGCGTAGCGTTCCGGGCAGCGGGTAGAACCAGGCAGAGAATTCCCGGCTAGCAGCTTCCCTGTGGCGGGGAAGTGCAAACGTACACGTTTTCGGCCGAAAACGCGTTTTCCGGCGAAAACGCACGCCACGGCTCTTTCTGAGAAAAAGCAAGCACGGAGGACGAGAACCGCTTTTGCCCTGCGTAGCGTTCCGGGCAGCGGGTAGAACCAGGCAGAGAATTCCCGGCTAGCAGCTTCCCTGTGGCGGGGAAGTGCAAACGTACACGTTTTCGGCCGAAAACGCGTTTTCCGTCGAAAACGCACACCACGGCTCTTTCTGAGAAAAAGCAAGCACGGAGGACGAGAACCGCTTTTGCCCTGCGTAACGTTCCGGGCAGCGGGTAGAACCAGGCAGAGAATTCCCGGCTAGCAGCTTCCCTGTGGCGGGGAAGTGCAAACGTACACGTTTTCGGCCGAAAACGCGTTTGCCGGCGAAAACGCACACCACGGCTCTTTCTGAGAAAAAGCAAGCACGGAGGACGAGAACCGCTTTTGCCCTGCGTAGCGTTCCGGGCAGCGGGTAGAACCAGGCAGAGAATTCCCGGCTAGCAGCTTCCCTGTGGCGGGGAAGTGCAAACGTACACGTTTTCGGCCGAAAACGCGTTTTCCGGCGAAAACGCACACCACGGCTCTTTCTGAGAAAAAGCAAGCACGGAGGACGAGAACCGCTTTTGCCCTGCGTAGCGTTCCGGGCAGCGGGTAGAACCAGGCAGAGAATTCCCGGCTAGCAGCTTCCCTGTGGCGGGGAAGTGCAAACGTACACGTTTTCGGCCGAAAACGCGTTTTCCGGCGAAAACGCACACCATGGCTCTTTCTGAGAAAAAGCAAGCACGGAGGACGAGAACCGCTTTTGCCCTGCGTAGCGTTCCGGGCAGCGGGTAGAACCAGGCAGAGAATTCCCGGCTAGCAGCTTCCCTGTGGCGGGGAAGTGCAAACGTACACGTTTTCGGCCGAAAACGCGTTTGCCGGCGAAAACGCACACCACGGCTCTTTCTGAGAAAAAGCAAGCACGGAGGACGAGAACCGCTTTTGCCCTGCGTAGCGTTCCGGGCAGCGGGTAGAACCAGGCAGAGAATTCCCGGCTAGCAGCTTCCCTGTGGCGGGGAAGTGCAAACGTACAAGTTTTCGGCCGAAAACGCGTTTTCCGGCGAAAACGCACACCACGGCTCTTTCTGAGAAAAAGCAAGCACGGAGGACGAGAACCGCTTTTGCCCTGCGTAGCGTTCCGGGCAGCGGGTAGAACCAGGCAGAGAATTCCCGGCTAGCAGCTTCCCTGTGGCGGGGAAGTGCAAACGTACACGTTTTCGGCCGAAAACGCGTTTTCCGGCGAAAACGCACACCACGTCTCTTTCTGAGAAAAAGCAAGCACGGAGGACGACAACCGCTTTTGCCCTGCGTAGCGTTCCGGGCAGCGGGTAGAACCAGGCAGAGAATTCCCGGCTAGCAGCTTCCCTGTGGCGGGGAAGTGCAAACGTACACGTTTTCGGCCGAAAACGCGTTTTGCGGCGAAAACGCACACCACGGCTCTTTCTGAGAAAAAGCAAACACGGAGGACGAGAACCGCTTTTGCCCTGCGTAGCGTTCCGGGCAGCGGGTAGAACCAGGCAGAGAATTCCCGGCTAGCAGCTTCCCTGTGGCGGGGAAGTGCAAACGTACACGTTTTCGGCCGAAAACGCGTTTTGCGGCGAAAACGCACACCACGGCTCTTTCTGAGAAAAAGCAAGCACGGAGGACGAGAACCGCTTTTGCCCTGCGTAGCGTTCCGGGCAGCGGGTAGAACCAGGCAGAGAATTCCCGGCTAGCAGCTTCCCTGTGGCGGGGAAGTGCAAACGTACACGTTTTCGGCCGAAAACGCGTTTTCCGGCGAAAACGCACACCACGGCTCTTTCTGAGAAAAAGCAAGCACGGAGGACGAGAACCGCTTTTGCCCTGCGTAGCGTTCCGGGCAGCGGGTAGAACCAGGCAGAGAATTCCCGGCTAGCAGCTTCCCTGTGGCGGGGAAGTGCAAACGTACACGTTTTCGGCCGAAAACGCGTTTAACGGCGAAAACGCACACCACGGCTCTTTCTGAGAAAAAGCAAGCACGGAGGACGAGAACCGCTTTTGCCCTGCGTAGCGTTCCGGGCAGCGGGTAGAACCAGGCAGAGAATTCCCGGCTAGCAGCTTCCCTGTGGCGGGGAAGTGCAAACGTACACGTTTTCGGCCGAAAACGCGTTTTCCGGCGAAAACGCACACCACGGCTCTTTCTGAGAAAAAGCAAGCACGGAGGACGAGAACCGCTTTTGCCCTGCGTAGCGTTCCGGGCAGCGGGTAGAACCAGGCAGAGAATTCCCGGCTAGCAGCTTCCCTGTGGCGGGGAAGTGCAAACGTACACGTTTTCGGCCGAAAACGCGTTTGCCGGCGAAAACGCACACCACGGCTCTTTCTGAGAAAAAGCAAGCACGGAGGACGAGAACCGCTTTTGCCCTGCGTAGCGTTCCGGGCAGCGGGTAGAACCAGGCAGAGAATTCCCGGCTAGCAGCTTCCCTGTGGCGGGGAAGTGCAAACGTACACGTTTTCGGCCGAAAACGCGTTTTCCGGCGAAAACGCACACCACGGCTCTTTCTGAGAAAAAGCAAGCACGGAGGACGAGAACCGCTTTTGCCCTGCGTAGCGTTCCGGGCAGCGGGTAGAACCAGGCAGAGAATTCCCGGCTAGCAGCTTCCCTGTGGCGGGGAAGTGCAAACGTACACGTTTTCGGCCGAAAACGCGTTTGCCGGCGAAAACGCACACCACGGCTCTTTCTGAGAAAAAGCAAGCACGGAGGACGAGAACCGCTTTTGCCCTGCGTAGCGTTCCGGGCAGCGGGTAGAACCAGGCAGAGAATTCCCGGCTAGCAGCTTCCCTGTGGCGGGGAAGTGCAAACGTACATGTTTTCGGCCGAAAACGCGTTTAACGGCGAAAACGCACACCACGGCTCTTTCTGAGAAAAAGCAAGCACGGAGGACGAGAACCGCTTTTGCCCTGCGTAGCGTTCCGGGCAGCGGGTAGAACCAGGCAGAGAATTCCCGGCTAGCAGCTTCCCTGTGGCGGGGAAGTGCAAACGTACACGTTTTCGGCCGAAAACGCGTTTTCCGGCGAAAACGCACACCACGGCTCTTTCTGAGAAAAAGCAAGCACGGAGGACGAGAACCGCTTTTGCCCTGCGTAGCGTTCCGGGCAGCGGGTAGAACCAGGCAGAGAATTCCCGGCTAGCAGCTTCCCTGTGGCGGGGAAGTGCAAACGTACACGTTTTCGGCCGAAAACGCGTTTTCCGGCGAAAACGCACACCACGGCTCTTTCTGAGAAAAAGCAAGCACGGAGGACGAGAACCGCTTTTGCCCTGCGTAGCGTTCCGGGCAGCGGGTAGAACCAGGCAGAGAATTCCCGGCTAGCAGCTTCCCTGTGGCGGGGAAGTGCAAACGTACACGTTTTCGGCCGAAAACGCGTTTTCCGGCGAAAACGCACACCACGGCTCTTTCTGAGAAAAAGCAAGCACGGAGGACGAGAACCGCTTTTGCCCTGCGTAGCGTTCCGGGCAGCGGGTAGAACCAGGCAGAGAATTCCCGGCTAGCAGCTTCCCTGTGGCGGGGAAGTGCAAACGTACACGTTTTCGGCCGAAAACGCGTTTTCCGGCGAAAACGCACACCACGGCTCTTTCTGAGAAAAAGCAAGCACGGAGGACGAGAACCGCTTTTGCCCTGCGTAGCGTTCCGGGCAGCGGGTAGAACCAGGCAGAGAATTCCCGGCTAGCAGCTTCCCTGTGGCGGGGAAGTGCAAACGTACAAGTTTTCGGCCGAAAACGCGTTTTCCGGCGAAAACGCACACCACGGCTCTTTCTGAGAAAAAGCAAGCACGGAGGACGAGAACCGCTTTTGCCCTGCGTAGCGTTCCGGGCAGCGGGTAGAACCAGGCAGAGAATTCCCGGCTAGCAGCTTCCCTGTGGCGGGGAAGTGCAAACGTACACGTTTTCGGCCGAAAACGCGTTTTCCGGCGAAAACGCACACCACGGCTCTTTCTGAGAAAAAGCAAGCACGGAGGACGAGAACCGCTTTTGCCCTGCGTAGCGTTCCGGGCAGCGGGTAGAACCAGGCAGAGAATTCCCGGCTAGCAGCTTCCCTGTGGCGGGGAAGTGCAAACGTACACGTTTTCGGCCGAAAACGCGTTTTCCGGCGAAAACGCACACCACGGCTCTTTCTGAGGAAAAGCAAGCACGGAGGACGAGAACCGCTTTTGCCCTGCGTAGCGTTCCGGGCAGCGGGTAGAACCAGGCAGAGAATTCCCGGCTAGCAGCTTCCCTGTGGCGGGGAAGTGCAAACGTACACGTTTTCGGCCGAAAACGCGTTTGCCGGCGAAAACGCACACCACGGCTCTTTCTGAGAAAAAGCAAGCACGGAGGACGAGAACCGCTTTTGCCCTGCGTAGCATTCCGGGCAGCGGGTAGAACCAGGCAGAGAATTCCCGGCTAGCAGCTTCCCTGTGGCGGGGAAGTGCAAACGTACACGTTTTCGGCCGAAAACGCGTTTGCCGGCGAAAACGCACACCACGGCTCTTTCTGAGAAAAAGCAAGCACGGAGGACGACAACCGCTTTTGCCCTGCGTAGCTTTCCGGGCAGCGGGTAGAACCAGGCAGAGAATTCCCGGCTAGCAGCTTCCCTGTGGCGGGGAAGTGCAAACGTACAAGTTTTCGGCCGAAAACGCGTTTTCCGGCGAAAACGCACACCACGGCTCTTTCTGAGAAAAAGCAAGCACGGAGGACGAGAACCGCTTTTGCCCTGCGTAGCGTTCCGGGCAGCGGGTAGAACCAGGCAGAGAATTCCCGGCTAGCAGCTTCCCTGTGGCGGGGAAGTGCAAACGTACACGTTTTCGGCCGAAAACGCGTTTTCCGGCGAAAACGCACACCACGGCTCTTTCTGAGAAAAAGCAAGCACGGAGGACGAGAACCGCTTTTGCCCTGCGTAGCGTTCCGGGCAGCGGGTAGAACCAGGCAGAGAATTCCCGGCTAGCAGCTTCCCTGTGGCGGGGAAGTGCAAACGTACACGTTTTCGGCCGAAAACGCGTTTTCCGGCGAAAACGCACACCACGGCTCTTTCTGAGAAAAAGCAAGCACGGAGGACGAGAACCGCTTTTGCCCTGCGTAGCGTTCCGGGCAGCGGGTAGAACCAGGCAGAGAATTCCCGGCTAGCAGCTTCCCTGTGGCGGGGAAGTGCAAACGTACACGTTTTCGGCCGAAAACGCGTTTGCCGGCGAAAACGCACACCACGGCTCTTTCTGAGAAAAAGCAAGCACGGAGGATGAGAACCGCTTTTGCCCTGCGTAGCGTTCCGGGCAGCGGGTAGAACCAGGCAGAGAATTCCCGGCTAGCAGCTTCCCTGTGGCGGGGAAGTGCAAACGTACACGTTTTCGGCCGAAAACGCGTTTTCCGGCGAAAACGCACACCACGGCTCTTTCTGAGAAAAAGCAAGCACGGAGGACGAGAACCGCTTTTGCCCTGCGTAGCGTTCCGGGCAGCGGGTAGAACCAGGCAGAGAATTCCCGGCTAGCAGCTTCCCTGTGGCGGGGAAGTGCAAACGTACACGTTTTCGGCCGAAAACGCGTTTTCCGGCGAAAACGCACACCACGGCTCTTTCTGAGAAAAAGCAAGCACGGAGGACGAGAACCGCTTTTGCCCTGCGTAGCATTCCGGGCAGCGGGTAGAACCAGGCAGAGAATTCCCGGCTAGCAGCTTCCCTGTGGCGGGGAAGTGCAAACGTACACGTTTTCGGCCGAAAACGCGTTTGCCGGCGAAAACGCACACCACGGCTCTTTCTGAGAAAAAGCAAGCACGGAGGACGAGAACCGCTTTTGCCCTGCGTAGCTTTCCGGGCAGCGGGTAGAACCAGGCAGAGAATTCCCGGCTAGCAGCTTCCCTGTGGCGGGGAAGTGCAAACGTACAAGTTTTCGGCCGAAAACGCGTTTTCCGGCGAAAACGCACACCACGGCTCTTTCTGAGAAAAAGCAAGCACGGAGGACGAGAACCGCTTTTGCCCTGCGTAGCGTTCCGGGCAGCGGGTAGAACCAGGCAGAGAATTCCCGGCTAGCAGCTTCCCTGTGGCGGGGAAGTGCAAACGTACACGTTTTCGGCCGAAAACGCGTTTTCCGGCGAAAACGCACACCACGGCTCTTTCTGAGAAAAAGCAAGCACGGAGGACGACAACCGCTTTTGCCCTGCGTAGCGTTCCGGGCAGCGGGTAGAACCAGGCAGAGAATTCCCGGCTAGCAGCTTCCCTGTGGCGGGGAAGTGCAAACGTACACGTTTTCGGCCGAAAACGCGTTTTGCGGCGAAAACGCACACCACGGCTCTTTCTGAGAAAAAGCAAACACGGAGGACGAGAACCGCTTTTGCCCTGCGTAGCGTTCCGGGCAGCGGGTAGAACCAGGCAGAGAATTCCCGTCTAGCAGCTTCCCTGTGGCGGGGAAGTGCAAATGTACACGTTTTCGGCCGAAAACGCGTTTTGCGGCGAAAACGCACACCACGGCTCTTTCTGAGAAAAAGCAAGCACGGAGGACGAGAACCGCTTTTGCCCTGCGTAGCGTTCCGGGCAGCGGGTAGAACCAGGCAGAGAATTCCCGGCTAGCAGCTTCCCTGTGGCGGGGAAGTGCAAACGTACACGTTTTCGGCCGAAAACGCGTTTTCCGTCGAAAACGCACACCACGGCTCTTTCTGAGAAAAAGCAAGCACGGAGGACGAGAACCGCTTTTGCCCTGCGTAGCGTTCCGGGCAGCGGGTAGAACCAGGCAGAGAATTCCCGGCTAGCAGCTTCCCTGTGGCGGGGAAGTGCAAACGTACACGTTTTCGGCCGAAAACGCGTTTGCCGGCGAAAACGCACACCACGGCTCTTTCTGAGAAAAAGCAAGCACGGAGGACGAGAACCGCTTTTGCCCTGCGTAGCGTTCCGGGCAGCGGGTAGAACCAGGCAGAGAATTCCCGGCTAGCAGCTTCCCTGTGGCGGGGAAGTGCAAACGTACACGTTTTCGGCCGAAAACGCGTTTGCCGGCGAAAACGCACACCACGGCTCTTTCTGAGAAAAAGCAAACACGGAGGACGAGAACCGCTTTTGCCCTGCGTAGCGTTCTGGGCAGCGGGTAGAACCAGGCAGAGAATTCCCGGCTAGCAGCTTCCCTGTGGCGGGGAAGTGCAAACGTACACGTTTTCGGCCGAAAACGCGTTTTCCGGCGAAAACGCACACCACGGCTCTTTCTGAGAAAAAGCAAGCACGGAGGACGAGAACCGCTTTTGCCCTGCGTAGCGTTCCGGGCAGCGGGTAGAACCAGGCAGAGAATTCCCGGCTAGCAGCTTCCCTGTGGCGGGGAAGTGCAAACGTACACGTTTTCGGCCGAAAACGCGTTTTCCGGCGAAAACGCACACCATGGCTCTTTCTGAGAAAAAGCAAGCACGGAGGACGAGAACCGCTTTTGCCCTGCGTAGCGTTCCGGGCAGCGGGTAGAACCAGGCAGAGAATTCCCGGCTAGCAGCTTCCCTGTGGCGGGGAAGTGCAAACGTACAAGTTTTCGGCCAAAAACGCGTTTTCCGGCGAAAACGCACACCACGGCTCTTTCTGAGAAAAAGCAAGCACGGAGGACGAGAACCGCTTTTGCCCTGCGTAGCGTTCCGGGCAGCGGGTAGAACCAGGCAGAGAATTCCCGGCTAGCAGCTTCCCTGTGGCGGGGAAGTGCAAACGTACACGTTTTCGGCCGAAAACGCGTTTTGCGGCGAAAACGCACACCACGGCTCTTTCTGAGAAAAAGCAAGCACGGAGGACGAGAACCGCTTTTGCCCTGCATAGCGTTCCGGGCAGCGGGTAGAACCAGGCAGAGAATTCCCGGCTAGCAGCTTCCCTGTGGGGGGGAAGTGCAAACGTACACGTTTTCGGCCGAAAACGCGTTTTCCGGCGAAAACGCACACCACGGCTCTTTCTGAGAAAAAGCAAGCACGGAGGACGAGAACCGTTTTTGCCCTGCGTAGCGTTCCGGGCAGCGGGTAGAACCAGGCAGAGAATTCCCGGCTAGCAGCTTCCCTGTGGCGGGGAAGTGCAAACGTACACGTTTTCGGCCGAAAACGCGTTTTCCGGCGAAAACGCACACCACGGCTCTTTCTGAGAAAAAGCAAGCACGGAGGACGAGAACCGCTTTTGCCCTGCGTAGCATTCCGGGCAGCGGGTAGAACCAGGCAGAGAATTCCCGGCTAGCAGCTTCCCTGTGGCGGGGAAGTGCAAACGTACACGTTTTCGGCCGAAAACGCGTTTGCCGGCGAAAACGCACACCACGGCTCTTTCTGAGAAAAAGCAAGCACGGAGGACGAGAACCGCTTTTGCCCTGCGTAGCGTTCCGGGCAGCGGGTAGAACCAGGCAGAGAATTCCCGGCTAGCAGCTTCCCTGTGGCGGGGAAGTGCAAACGTACACGTTTTCGGCCGAAAACGCGTTTTCCGGCGAAAACGCACACCACGGCTCTTTCTGAGAAAAAGCAAGCACGGAGGACGAGAACCGCTTTTGCCCTGCGTAGCGTTCCGGGCAGCGGGTAGAACCAGGCAGAGAATTCCCGGCTAGCAGCTTCCCTGTGGCGGGGAAGTGCAAACGTACACGTTTTCGGCCGAAAACGCGTTTGCCGGCGAAAACGCACGCCACGGCTCTTTCTGAGAAAAAGCAAGCACGGAGGACGAGAACCGCTTTTGCCCTGCGTAGCGTTCCGGGCAGCGGGTAGAACCAGGCAGAGAATTCCCGGCTAGCAGCTTCCCTGTGGCGGGGAAGTGCAAACGTACACGTTTTCGGCCGAAAACGCGTTTGCCGGCGAAAACGCACACCACGGCTCTTTCTAGAAAAAGCAAGCACGGAGGACGAGAACCGCTTTTGCCCTGCGTAGCGTTCCGGGCAGCGGGTAGAACCAGGCAGAGAATTCCCGGCTAGCAGCTTCCCTGTGGCGGGGAAGTGCAAACGTACACGTTTTCGGCCGAAAACGCGTTTGCCGGCGAAAACGCACACCACGGCTCTTTCTGAGAAAAAGCAAGCACGGAGGACGAGAACCGCTTTTGCCCTGCATAGCGTTCCGGGCAGCGGGTAGAACCAGGCAGAGAATTCCCGGCTAGCAGCTTCCCTGTGGGGGGGAAGTGCAAACGTACACGTTTTCGGCCGAAAACGCGTTTTCCGGCGAAAACGCACACCACGGCTCTTTCTGAGAAAAAGCAAGCACGGAGGACGAGAACCGTTTTTGCCCTGCGTAGCGTTCCGGGCAGCGGGTAGAACCAGGCAGAGAATTCCCGGCTAGCAGCTTCCCTGTGGCGGGGAAGTGCAAACGTACACGTTTTCGGCCGAAAACGCGTTTGCCGGCGAAAACGCACACCACGGCTCTTTCTGAGAAAAAGCAAGCACGGAGGACGAGAACCGCTTTTGCCCTGCGTAGCGTTCCGGGCAGCGGGTAGAACCAGGCAGAGAATTCCCGGCTAGCAGCTTCCCTGTGGCGGGGAAGTGCAAACGTACACGTTTTCGGCCGAAAACGCGTTTTCCGGCGAAAACGCACACCACGGCTCTTTCTGAGAAAAAGCAAGCACGGAGGACGAGAACCGCTTTTGCCCTGCGTAGCGTTCCGGGCAGCGGGTAGAACCAGGCAGAGAATTCCCGGCTAGCAGCTTCCCTGTGGCGGGGAAGTGCAAACGTACACGTTTTCGGCCGAAAACGCGTTTAACGGCGAAAACGCACACCACGGCTCTTTCTGAGAAAAAGCAAGCACGGAGGACGAGAACCGCTTTTGCCCTGCGTAGCGTTCCGGGCAGCGGGTAGAACCAGGCAGAGAATTCCCGGCTAGCAGCTTCCCTGTGGCGGGGAAGTGCAAACGTACACGTTTTCGGCCGAAAACGCGTTTTCCGGCGAAAACGCACACCACGGCTCTTTCTGAGAAAAAGCAAGCACGGAGGACGAGAACCGCTTTTGCCCTGCGTAGCATTCCGGGCAGCGGGTAGAACCAGGCAGAGAATTCCCGGCTAGCAGCTTCCCTGTGGCGGGGAAGTGCAAACGTACACGTTTTCGGCCGAAAACGCGTTTGCCGGCGAAAACGCACACCACGGCTCTTTCTGAGAAAAAGCAAGCACGGAGGACGAGAACCGCTTTTGCCCTGCGTAGCGTTCCGGGCAGCGGGTAGAACCAGGCAGAGAATTCCCGGCTAGCAGCTTCCCTGTGGCGGGGAAGTGCAAACGTACACGTTTTCGGCCGAAAACGCGTTTTCCGGCGAAAACGCACACCACGGCTCTTTCTGAGAAAAAGCAAGCACGGAGGACGAGAACCGCTTTTGCCCTGCGTAGCGTTCCGGGCAGCGGGTAGAACCAGGCAGAGAATTCCCGGCTAGCAGCTTCCCTGTGGCGGGGAAGTGCAAACGTACACGTTTTCGGCCGAAAACGCGTTTTCCGGCGAAAACGCACGCCACGGCTCTTTCTGAGAAAAAGCAAGCACGGAGGACGAGAACCGCTTTTGCCCTGCGTAGCGTTCCGGGCAGCGGTTAGAACCAGGCAGAGAATTCCCGGCTAGCAGCTTCCCTGTGGCGGGGAAGTGCAAACGTACACGTTTTCGGCCGAAAACGCGTTTGCCGGCGAAAACGCACACCACGGCTCTTTCTGAGAAAAAGCAAGCACGGAGGACGAGAACCGCTTTTGCCCTGCGTAGCGTTCCGGGCAGCGGGTAGAACCAGGCAGAGAATTCCCGGCTAGCAGCTTCCCTGTGGCGGGGAAGTGCAAACGTACACGTTTTCGGCCGAAAACGCGTTTGCCGGCGAAAACGCACACCACGGCTCTTTCTGAGAAAAAGCAAGCACGGAGGACGAGAACCGCTTTTGCCCTGCGTAGCGTTCCGGGCAGCGGGTAGAACCAGGCAGAGAATTCCCGGCTAGCAGCTTCCCTGTGGCGGGGAAGTGCAAACGTACACGTTTTCGGCCGAAAACGCGTTTTCCGGCGAAAACGCACACCACGGCTCTTTCTGAGAAAAAGCAAGCACGGAGGACGAGAACCGTTTTTGCCCTGCGTAGCGTTCCGGGCAGCGGGTAGAACCAGGCAGAGAATTCCCGGCTAGCAGCTTCCCTGTGGCGGGGAAGTGCAAACGTACACGTTTTCGGCCGAAAACGCGTTTGCCGGCGAAAACGCACACCACGGCTCTTTCTGAGAAAAAGCAAGCACGGAGGACGAGAACCGCTTTTGCCCTGCGTAGCGTTCCGGGCAGCGGGTAGAACCAGGCAGAGAATTCCCGGCTAGCAGCTTCCCTGTGGCGGGGAAGTGCAAACGTACACGTTTTCGGCCGAAAACGCGTTTTCCGGCGAAAACGCACACCACGGCTCTTTCTGAGAAAAAGCAAGCACGGAGGACGAGAACCGCTTTTGCCCTGCGTAGCGTTCCGGGCAGCGGGTAGAACCAGGCAGAGAATTCCCGGCTAGCAGCTTCCCTGTGGCGGGGAAGTGCAAACGTACACGTTTTCGGCCGAAAACGCGTTTTCCGGCGAAAACGCACACCACGGCTCTTTCTGAGAAAAAGCAAGCACGGAGGACGAGAACCGCTTTTGCCCTGCGTAGCGTTCCGGGCAGCGGGTAGAACCAGGCAGAGAATTCCCGGCTAGCAGCTTCCCTGTGGCGGGGAAGTGCAAACGTACACGTTTTCGGCCGAAAACGCGTTTTCCGGCGAAAACGCACACCACGGCTCTTTCTGAGAAAAAGCAAGCACGGAGGACGAGAACCGCTTTTGCCCTGCGTAACGTTCCGGGCAGCGGTTAGAACCAGGCAGAGAATTCCCGGCTAGCACCTTCCCTGTGGCGGGGAAGTGCAAACGTACACGTTTTCGGCCGAAAACGCGTTTTCCGGCGAAAACGCACACCACGGCTCTTTCTGAGAAAAAGCAAGCACGGAGGACGAGAACCGCTTTTGCCCTGCGTAGCGTTCCGGGCAGCGGGTAGAACCAGGCAGAGAATTCCCGGCTAGCAGCTTCCCTGTGGCGGGGAAGTGCAAACGTACACGTTTTCGGCCGAAAACGCGTTTTCCGGCGAAAACGCACACCACGGCTCTTTCTGAGAAAAAGCAAGCACGGAGGACGAGAACCGCTTTTGCCCTGCGTAGCGTTCCGGGCAGCGGGTAGAACCAGGCAGAGAATTCCCGGCTAGCAGCTTCCCTGTGGCGGGGAAGTGCAAACGTACTCGTTTTCGGCCGAAAACGCGTTTTCCGGCGAAAACGCACACCACGGCTCTTTCTGAGAAAAAGCAAGCACGGAGGACGAGAACCGCTTTTGCCCTGCGTAGCGTTCCGGGCAGCGGGTAGAACCAGGCAGAGAATTCCCGGCTAGCAGCTTCCCTGTGGCGGGGAAGTGCAAACGTACACGTTTTCGGCCGAAAACGCGTTTTCCGGCGAAAACGCACACCACGGCTCTTTCTGAGAAAAAGCAAGCACGGAGGACGAGAACCGCTTTTGCCCTGCGTAGCGTTCCGGGCAGCGGGTAGAACCAGGCAGAGAATTCCCGGCTAGCAGCTTCCCTGTGGAGGGGAAGTGCAAACGTACACGTTTTCGGCCGAAAACGCATTTGCCGGCGAAAACGCACACCACGGCTCTTTCTGAGAAAAAGCAAGCACGGAGGACGAGAACGGCTTTTGCCCTGCGTAGCGTTCCGGGCAGCGGGTAGAACCAGGCAGAGAATTCCCGGCTAGCAGCTTCCCTGTGGCGGGGAAGTGCAAACGTACACGTTTTCGGCCGAAAACGCGTTTGCCGGCGAAAACGCACACCACGGCTCTTTCTGAGAAAAAGCAAGCACGGAGGACGAGAACCGCTTTTGCCCTGCGTAGCGTTCCGGGCAGCGGGTAGAACCAGGCAGAGAATTCCCGGCTAGCAGCTTCCCTGTGGCGGGGAAGTGCAAACGTACACGTTTTCGGCCGAAAACGCGTTTTCCGGCGAAAACGCACACCACGGCTCTTTCTGAGAAAAAGCAAGCACGGAGGACGAGAACCGCTTTTGCCCTGCGTAGCGTTCCGGGCAGCGGGTAGAACCAGGCAGAGAATTCCCGGCTAGCAGCTTCCCTGTGGCGGGGAAGTGCAAACGTACACGTTTTCGGCCGAAAACGCGTTTTCCGGCGAAAACGCACACCACGGCTCTTTCTGAGAAAAAGCAAGCACGGAGGACGAGAACCGCTTTTGCCCTGCGTAGCGTTCCGGGCAGCGGGTAGAACCAGGCAGAGAATTCCCGGCTAGCAGCTTCCCTGTGGCGGGGAAGTGCAAACGTACACGTTTTCTGCCGAAAACGCGTTTGCCGGCGAAAACGCACACCACGGCTCTTTCTGAGAAAAAGCAAGCACGGAGGACGAGAACCGCTTTTGCCCTGCGTAGCGTTCCGGGCAGCGGGTAGAACCAGGCAGAGAATTCCCGGCTAGCAGCTTCCCTGTGGCGGGGAAGTGCAAACGTACACGTTTTCGGCCAAAAACGCGTTTTCCGGCGAAAACGCACACCACGGCTCTTTTTGAGAAAAAGCAAGCACGGAGGACGAGAACCGCTTTTGCCCTGCGTAGCGTTCCGGGCAGCGGGTAGAACCAGGCAGAGAATTCCCGGCTAGCAGCTTCCCTGTGGCGGGGAAGTGCAAACGTACACGTTTTCGGCCGAAAACGCGTTTGCCGGCGAAAACGCACACCACGGCTCTTTCTGAGAAAAAGCAAGCACGGAGGACGAGAACCGCTTTTGCCCTGCGTAGCGTTCCGGGCAGCGGGTAGAACCAGGCAGAGAATTCCCGGCTAGCAGCTTCCCTGTGGCGGGGAAGTGCAAACGTACACGTTTTCGGCCGAAAACGCGTTTTCCGGCGAAAACGCACACCACGGCTCTTTTTGAGAAAAAGCAAGCACGGAGGACGAGAACCGCTTTTGCCCTGCGTAGCGTTCCGGGCAGCGGGTAGAACCAGGCAGAGAATTCCCGGCTAGCAGCTTCCCTGTGGCGGGGAAGTGCAAACGTACACGTTTTCGGCCGAAAACGCGTTTTCCGGCGAAAACGCACACCACGGCTCTTTCTGAGAAAAAGCAAGCACGGAGGACGACAACCGCTTTTGCCCTGCGTAACGTTCCGGGCAGCGGGTAGAACCAGGCAGAGAATTCCCGGCTAGCAGCTTCCCTGTGGCGGGGAAGTGCAAACGTACATGTTTTCGGCCGAAAACGCGTTTTCCGGCGAAAACGCACACCACGGCTCTTTCTGAGAAAAAGCAAGCACGGAGGACGAGAACCGCTTTTGCCCTGCGTAGCGTTCCGGGCAGCGGGTAGAACCAGGCAGAGAATTCCCGGCTAGCAGCTTCCCTGTGGCGGGGAAGTGCAAACGTACACGTTTTCGGCCAAAAACGCGTTTGCCGGCGAAAACGCACACCACGGCTCTTTCTGAGAAAAAGCAAGCACGGAGGACGAGAACCGCTTTTGCCCTGCGTAGCGTTCCGGGCAGCGGGTAGAACCAGGCAGAGAATTCCCGGCTAGCAGCTTCCCTGTGGCGGGGAAGTGCAAACGTACACGTTTTCGGCCGAAAACGCGTTTTCCGGCGAAAACGCACACCACGGCTCTTTCTGAGAAAAAGCAAGCACTGAGGACGAGAACCGCTTTTGCCCTGCGTAGCGTTCCGGGCAGCGGGTAGAACCAGGCAGAGAATTCCCGGCTAGCAGCTTCCCTGTGGCGGGGAAGTGCAAACGTACACGTTTTCGGCCGAAAACGCGTTTGCCGGCGAAAACGCACACCACGGCTCTTTCTGAGAAAAAGCAAGCACGGAGGACGAGAACCGCTTTTGCCCTGCGTAGCGTTCCGGGCAGCGGGTAGAACCAGGCAGAGAATTCCCGGCTAGCAGCTTCCCTGTGGCGGGGAAGTGCAAACGTACACGTTTTCGGCCGAAAACGCGTTTGCCGGCGAAAACGCACACCACGGCTCTTTCTGAGAAAAAGCAAGCACGGAGGACGAGAACCGCTTTTGCCCTGCGTAGCGTTCCGGGCAGCGGGTAGAACCAGGCAGAGAATTCCCGGCTAGCAGCTTCCCTGTGGCGGGGAAGTGCAAACGTACACGTTTTCGGCCGAAAACGCGTTTTCCGGCGAAAACGCACACCACGGCTCTTTCTGAGAAAAAGCAAGCACGGAGGACGAGAACCGCTTTTGCCCTGCGTAGCGTTCCGGGCAGCGGGTAGAACCAGGCAGAGAATTCCCGGCTAGCAGCTTCCCTGTGGCGGGGAAGTGCAAACGTACACGTTTTCGGCCGAAAACGCGTTTGCCGGCGAAAACGCACACCACGGCTCTTTCTGAGTAAAAGCAAGCACGGAGGACGAGAACCGCTTTTGCCCTGCGTAGCGTTCCGGGCAGCGGGTAGAACCAGGCAGAGAATTCCCGGCTAGCAGCTTCCCTGTGGCGGGGAAGTGCAAACGTACACGTTTTCGGCCGAAAACGCGTTTGCCGGCGAAAACGCACACCACGGCTCTTTCTGAGAAAAAGCAAGCACGGAGGACGAGAACCGCTTTTGCCCTGCGTAGCGTTCCGGGCAGCGGGTAGAACCAGGCAGAGAATTCCCGGCTAGCAGCTTCCCTGTGGCGGGGAAGTGCAAACGTACACGTTTTCGGCCGAAAACGCGTTTTCCGGCGAAAACGCACACCACGGCTCTTTCTGAGAAAAAGCAAGCACGGAGGACGAGAACCGCTTTTGCCCTGCGTAGCGTTCCGGGCAGCGGGTAGAACCAGGCAGAGAATTCCCGGCTAGCAGCTTCCCTGTGGCGGGGAAGTGCAAACGTACACGTTTTCGGCCGAAAACGCGTTTGCCGGCGAAAACGCACACCACGGCTCTTTCTGAGAAAAAGCAAGCACGGAGGACGAGAACCGCTTTTGCCCTGCGTAGCGTTCCGGGCAGCGGGTAGAACCAGGCAGAGAATTCCCGGCTAGCAGCTTCCCTGTGGCGGGGAAGTGCAAACGTACACGTTTTCGGCCGAAAACGCGTTTGCCGGCGAAAACGCACACCACGGCTCTTTCTGAGAAAAAGCAAGCACGGAGGACGAGAACCGCTTTTGCCCTGCGTAGCGTTCCGGGCAGCGGGTAGAACCAGGCAGAGAATTCCCGGCTAGCAGCTTCCCTGTGGCGGGGAAGTGCAAACGTACACGTTTTCGGCCGAAAACGCGTTTTCCGGCGAAAACGCACACCACGGCTCTTTCTGAGAAAAAGCAAGCACGGAGGACGAGAACCGCTTTTGCCCTGCGTAGCGTTCCGGGCAGCGGGTAGAACCAGGCAGAGAATTCCCGGCTAGCAGCTTCCCTGTGGCGGGGAAGTGCAAACGTACACGTTTTCGGCCGAAAACGCGTTTTCCGGCGAAAACGCACACCACGGCTCTTTCTGAGAAAAAGCAAGCACGGAGGACGAGAACCGCTTTTGCCCTGCGTAGCGTTCCGGGCAGCGGGTAGAACCAGGCAGAGAATTCCCGGCTAGCAGCTTCCCTGTGGCGGGGAAGTGCAAACGTACACGTTTTCGGCCGAAAACGCGTTTGCCGGCGAAAACGCACACCACGGCTCTTTCTGAGAAAAAGCAAGCACGGAGGACGAGAACCGCTTTTGCCCTGCGTAGCGTTCCGGGCAGCGGGTAGAACCAGGCAGAGAATTCCCGGCTAGCAGCTTCCCTGTGGCGGGGAAGTGCAAACGTACACGTTTTCGGCCGAAAACGCGTTTTCCGGCGAAAACGCACACCACGGCTCTTTCTGAGAAAAAGCAAGCACGGAGGACGAGAACCGCTTTTGCCCTGCGTAGCGTTCCGGGCAGCGGGTAGAACCAGGCAGAGAATTCCCGGCTAGCAGCTTCCCTGTGGCGGGGAAGTGCAAACGTACACGTTTTCGGCCGAAAACGCGTTTTCCGGCGAAAACGCACACCACGGCTCTTTCTGAGAAAAAGCAAGCACGGAGGACGAGAACCGCTTTTGCCCTGCGTAGCGTTCCGGGCAGCGGGTAGAACCAGGCAGAGAATTCCCGGCTAGCAGCTTCC
Source organism: Athene noctua (assembly GCF_965140245.1). Lineage (NCBI taxonomy): Eukaryota > Metazoa > Chordata > Aves > Strigiformes > Strigidae > Athene > Athene noctua. The sequence goes on from NW_027437691.1 coordinate 120,038, forward strand.
CTGTGGCGGGGAAGTGCAAACGTACACGTTTTCGGCCGAAAACGCGTTTTCCGGCGAAAACGCACACCACGGCTCTTTCTGAGAAAAAGCAAGCACGGAGGACGAGAACCGCTTTTGCCCTGCGTAGCGTTCCGGGCAGCGGGTAGAACCAGGCAGAGAATTCCCGGCTAGCAGCTTCCCTGTGGCGGGGAAGTGCAAACGTACACGTTTTCGGCCGAAAACGCGTTTTCCGGCGAAAACGCACACCACGGCTCTTTCTGAGAAAAAGCAAGCACGGAGGACGAGAACCGCTTTTGCCCTGCGTAGCGTTCCGGGCAGCGGGTAGAACCAGGCAGAGAATTCCCGGCTAGCAGCTTCCCTGTGGCGGGGAAGTGCAAACGTACACGTTTTCGGCCGAAAACGCGTTTGCCGGCGAAAACGCACACCACGGCTCTTTCTGAGAAAAAGCAAGCACGGAGGACGAGAACCGCTTTTGCCCTGCGTAGCGTTCCGGGCAGCGGGTAGAACCAGGCAGAGAATTCCCGGCTAGCAGCTTCCCTGTGGCGGGGAAGTGCAAACGTACACGTTTTCGGCCGAAAACGCGTTTTCCGGCGAAAACGCACACCACGGCTCTTTCTGAGAAAAAGCAAGCACGGAGGACGAGAACCGCTTTTGCCCTGCGTAGCGTTCCGGGCAGCGGGTAGAACCAGGCAGAGAATTCCCGGCTAGCAGCTTCCCTGTGGCGGGGAAGTGCAAACGTACACGTTTTCGGCCGAAAACGCGTTTTCCGGCGAAAACGCACACCACGGCTCTTTCTGAGAAAAAGCAAGCACGGAGGACGAGAACCGCTTTTGCCCTGCGTAGCGTTCCGGGCAGCGGGTAGAACCAGGCAGAGAATTCCCGGCTAGCAGCTTCCCTGTGGCGGGGAAGTGCAAACGTACACGTTTTCGGCCGAAAACGCGTTTTCCGGCGAAAACGCACACCACGGCTCTTTCTGAGAAAAAGCAAGCACGGAGGACGAGAACCGCTTTTGCCCTGCGTAGCGTTCCGGGCAGCGGGTAGAACCAGGCAGAGAATTCCCGGCTAGCAGCTTCCCTGTGGCGGGGAAGTGCAAACGTACACGTTTTCGGCCGAAAACGCGTTTGCCGGCGAAAACGCACACCACGGCTCTTTCTGAGTAAAAGCAAGCACGGAGGACGAGAACCGCTTTTGCCCTGCGTAGCGTTCCGGGCAGCGGGTAGAACCAGGCAGAGAATTCCCGGCTAGCAGCTTCCCTGTGGCGGGGAAGTGCAAACGTACACGTTTTCGGCCGAAAACGCGTTTGCCGGCGAAAACGCACACCACGGCTCTTTCTGAGAAAAAGCAAGCACGGAGGACGAGAACCGCTTTTGCCCTGCGTAGCGTTCCGGGCAGCGGGTAGAACCAGGCAGAGAATTCCCGGCTAGCAGCTTCCCTGTGGCGGGGAAGTGCAAACGTACACGTTTTCGGCCGAAAACGCGTTTTCCGGCGAAAACGCACACCACGGCTCTTTCTGAGAAAAAGCAAGCACGGAGGACGAGAACCGCTTTTGCCCTGCGTAGCGTTCCGGGCAGCGGGTAGAACCAGGCAGAGAATTCCCGGCTAGCAGCTTCCCTGTGGCGGGGAAGTGCAAACGTACACGTTTTCGGCCGAAAACGCGTTTGCCGGCGAAAACGCACACCACGGCTCTTTCTGAGAAAAAGCAAGCACGGAGGACGAGAACCGCTTTTGCCCTGCGTAGCGTTCCGGGCAGCGGGTAGAACCAGGCAGAGAATTCCCGGCTAGCAGCTTCCCTGTGGCGGGGAAGTGCAAACGTACACGTTTTCGGCCGAAAACGCGTTTTCCGGCGAAAACGCACACCACGGCTCTTTCTGAGAAAAAGCAAGCACGGAGGACGAGAACCGCTTTTGCCCTGCGTAGCGTTCCGGGCAGCGGGTAGAACCAGGCAGAGAATTCCCGGCTAGCAGCTTCCCTGTGGCGGGGAAGTGCAAACGTACACGTTTTCGGCCGAAAACGCGTTTTCCGGCGAAAACGCACACCACGGCTCTTTCTGAGAAAAAGCAAGCACGGAGGACGAGAACCGCTTTTGCCCTGCGTAGCGTTCCGGGCAGCGGGTAGAACCAGGCAGAGAATTCCCGGCTAGCAGCTTCCCTGTGGCGGGGAAGTGCAAACGTACACGTTTTCGGCCGAAAACGCGTTTTCCGGCGAAAACGCACACCACGGCTCTTTCTGAGAAAAAGCAAGCACGGAGGACGAGAACCGCTTTTGCCCTGCGTAGCGTTCCGGGCAGCGGGTAGAACCAGGCAGAGAATTCCCGGCTAGCAGCTTCCCTGTGGCGGGGAAGTGCAAACGTACACGTTTTCGGCCGAAAACGCGTTTTCCGGCGAAAACGCACACCACGGCTCTTTCTGAGAAAAAGCAAGCACGGAGGACGAGAACCGCTTTTGCCCTGCGTAGCGTTCCGGGCAGCGGGTAGAACCAGGCAGAGAATTCCCGGCTAGCAGCTTCCCTGTGGCGGGGAAGTGCAAACGTACACGTTTTCGGCCGAAAACGCGTTTGCCGGCGAAAACGCACACCACGGCTCTTTCTGAGAAAAAGCAAGCACGGAGGACGAGAACCGCTTTTGCCCTGCGTAGCGTTCCGGGCAGCGGGTAGAACCAGGCAGAGAATTCCCGGCTAGCAGCTTCCCTGTGGCGGGGAAGTGCAAACGTACACGTTTTCGGCCGAAAACGCGTTTGCCGGCGAAAACGCACACCACGGCTCTTTCTGAGAAAAAGCAAGCACGGAGGACGAGAACCGCTTTTGCCCTGCGTAGCGTTCCGGGCAGCGGGTAGAACCAGGCAGAGAATTCCCGGCTAGCAGCTTCCCTGTGGCGGGGAAGTGCAAACGTACACGTTTTCGGCCGAAAACGCGTTTTCCGGCGAAAACGCACACCACGGCTCTTTCTGAGAAAAAGCAAGCACGGAGGACGAGAACCGCTTTTGCCCTGCGTAGCGTTCCGGGCAGCGGGTAGAACCAGGCAGAGAATTCCCGGCTAGCAGCTTCCCTGTGGCGGGGAAGTGCAAACGTACACGTTTTCGGCCGAAAACGCGTTTGCCGGCGAAAACGCACACCACGGCTCTTTCTGAGAAAAAGCAAGCACGGAGGACGAGAACCGCTTTTGCCCTGCGTAGCGTTCCGGGCAGCGGGTAGAACCAGGCAGAGAATTCCCGGCTAGCAGCTTCCCTGTGGCGGGGAAGTGCAAACGTACACGTTTTCGGCCGAAAACGCGTTTTCCGGCGAAAACGCACACCACGGCTCTTTCTGAGAAAAAGCAAGCACGGAGGACGAGAACCGCTTTTGCCCTGCGTAGCGTTCCGGGCAGCGGGTAGAACCAGGCAGAGAATTCCCGGCTAGCAGCTTCCCTGTGGCGGGGAAGTGCAAACGTACACGTTTTCGGCCGAAAACGCGTTTTCCGGCGAAAACGCACACCACGGCTCTTTCTGAGAAAAAGCAAGCACGGAGGACGAGAACCGCTTTTGCCCTGCGTAGCGTTCCGGGCAGCGGGTAGAACCAGGCAGAGAATTCCCGGCTAGCAGCTTCCCTGTGGCGGGGAAGTGCAAACGTACACGTTTTCGGCCGAAAACGCGTTTTCCGGCGAAAACGCACACCACGGCTCTTTCTGAGAAAAAGCAAGCACGGAGGACGAGAACCGCTTTTGCCCTGCGTAGCGTTCCGGGCAGCGGGTAGAACCAGGCAGAGAATTCCCGGCTAGCAGCTTCCCTGTGGCGGGGAAGTGCAAACGTACACGTTTTCGGCCGAAAACGCGTTTTCCGGCGAAAACGCACACCACGGCTCTTTCTGAGAAAAAGCAAGCACGGAGGACGAGAACCGCTTTTGCCCTGCGTAGCGTTCCGGGCAGCGGGTAGAACCAGGCAGAGAATTCCCGGCTAGCAGCTTCCCTGTGGCGGGGAAGTGCAAACGTACACGTTTTCGGCCGAAAACGCGTTTTCCGGCGAAAACGCACACCACGGCTCTTTCTGAGAAAAAGCAAGCACGGAGGACGAGAACCGCTTTTGCCCTGCGTAGCGTTCCGGGCAGCGGGTAGAACCAGGCAGAGAATTCCCGGCTAGCAGCTTCCCTGTGGCGGGGAAGTGCAAACGTACACGTTTTCGGCCGAAAACGCGTTTGCCGGCGAAAACGCACACCACGGCTCTTTCTGAGAAAAAGCAAGCACGGAGGACGAGAACCGCTTTTGCCCTGCGTAGCGTTCCGGGCAGCGGGTAGAACCAGGCAGAGAATTCCCGGCTAGCAGCTTCCCTGTGGCGGGGAAGTGCAAACGTACACGTTTTCGGCCGAAAACGCGTTTTCCGGCGAAAACGCACACCACGGCTCTTTCTGAGAAAAAGCAAGCACGGAGGACGAGAACCGCTTTTGCCCTGCGTAGCGTTCCGGGCAGCGGGTAGAACCAGGCAGAGAATTCCCGGCTAGCAGCTTCCCTGTGGCGGGGAAGTGCAAACGTACACGTTTTCGGCCGAAAACGCGTTTGCCGGCGAAAACGCACACCACGGCTCTTTCTGAGAAAAAGCAAGCACGGAGGACGAGAACCGCTTTTGCCCTGCGTAGCGTTCCGGGCAGCGGGTAGAACCAGGCAGAGAATTCCCGGCTAGCAGCTTCCCTGTGGCGGGGAAGTGCAAACGTACACGTTTTCGGCCGAAAACGCGTTTGCCGGCGAAAACGCACACCACGGCTCTTTCTGAGAAAAAGCAAGCACGGAGGACGAGAACCGCTTTTGCCCTGCGTAGCGTTCCGGGCAGCGGGTAGAACCAGGCAGAGAATTCCCGGCTAGCAGCTTCCCTGTGGCGGGGAAGTGCAAACGTACACGTTTTCGGCCGAAAACGCGTTTTCCGGCGAAAACGCACACCACGGCTCTTTCTGAGAAAAAGCAAGCACGGAGGACGAGAACCGCTTTTGCCCTGCGTAGCGTTCCGGGCAGCGGGTAGAACCAGGCAGAGAATTCCCGGCTAGCAGCTTCCCTGTGGCGGGGAAGTGCAAACGTACACGTTTTCGGCCGAAAACGCGTTTTCCGGCGAAAACGCACACCACGGCTCTTTCTGAGAGAAAGCAAGCACGGAGGACGAGAAGCGCTTTTGCCCTGCGTAGCGTTCCGGGCAGCGGGTAGAACCAGGCAGAGAATTCCCGGCTAGCAGCTTCCCTGTGGCGGGGAAGTGCAAGCGTACACGTTTTCGGCCGAAAACGCGTTTGCCGGCGAAAACGCACACCACGGCTCTTTCTGAGAAAAAGCAAGCACGGAGGACGAGAACCGCTTTTGCCCTGCGTAGCGTTCCGGGCAGCGGGTAGAACCAGGCAGAGAATTCCCGGCTAGCAGCTTCCCTGTGGCGGGGAAGTGCAAACGTACACGTTTTCGGCCGAAAACGCGTTTGCCGGCGAAAACGCACACCACGGCTCTTTCTGAGAAAAAGCAAGCACGGAGGACGAGAACCGCTTTTGCCCTGCGTAGCGTTCCGGGCAGCGGGTAGAACCAGGCAGAGAATTCCCGGCTAGCAGCTTCCCTGTGGCGGGGAAGTGCAAACGTACACGTTTTCGGCCGAAAACGCGTTTGCCGGCGAAAACGCACACCACGGCTCTTTCTGAGAAAAAGCAAGCACGGAGGACGAGAACCGCTTTTGCCCTGCGTAGCGTTCCGGGCAGCGGGTAGAACCAGGCAGAGAATTCCCGGCTAGCAGCTTCCCTGTGGCGGGGAAGTGCAAACGTACACGTTTTCGGCCGAAAACGCGTTTTCCGGCGAAAACGCACACCACGGCTCTTTCTGAGAGAAAGCAAGCACGGAGGACGAGAAGCGCTTTTGCCCTGCGTAGCGTTCCGGGCAGCGGGTAGAACCAGGCAGAGAATTCCCGGCTAGCAGCTTCCCTGTGGCGGGGAAGTGCAAACGTACACGTTTTCGGCCGAAAACGCGTTTTCCGGCGAAAACGCACACCACGGCTCTTTCTGAGAAAAAGCAAGCACGGAGGACGAGAACCGCTTTTGCCCTGCGTAGCGTTCCGGGCAGCGGGTAGAACCAGGCAGAGAATTCCCGGCTAGCAGCTTCCCTGTGGCGGGGAAGTGCAAACGTACACGTTTTCGGCCGAAAACGCGTTTTCCGGCGAAAACGCACACCACGGCTCTTTCTGAGAAAAAGCAAGCACGGAGGACGAGAACCGCTTTTGCCCTGCGTAGCGTTCCGGGCAGCGGGTAGAACCAGGCAGAGAATTCCCGGCTAGCAGCTTCCCTGTGGCGGGGAAGTGCAAACGTACACGTTTTCGGCCGAAAACGCGTTTGCCGGCGAAAACGCACACCACGGCTCTTTCTGAGAAAAAGCAAGCACAGAGGACGAGAACCGCTTTTGCCCTGCGTAGCGTTCCGGGCAGCGGGTAGAACCAGGCAGAGAATTCCCGGCTAGCAGCTTCCCTGTGGCGGGGAAGTGCAAACGTACACGTTTTCGGCCGAAAACGCGTTTTCCGGCGAAAACGCACACCACGGCTCTTTCTGAGAAAAAGCAAGCACGGAGGACGAGAACCGCTTTTGCCCTGCGTAGCGTTCCGGGCAGCGGGTAGAACCAGGCAGAGAATTCCCGGCTAGCAGCTTCCCTGTGGCGGGGAAGTGCAAACGTACACGTTTTCGGCCGAAAACGCGTTTGCCGGCGAAAACGCACACCACGGCTCTTTCTGAGAAAAAGCAAGCACGGAGGACGAGAACCGCTTTTGCCCTGCGTAGCGTTCCGGGCAGCGGGTAGAACCAGGCAGAGAATTCCCGGCTAGCAGCTTCCCTGTGGCGGGGAAGTGCAAACGTACACGTTTTCGGCCGAAAAGGCGTTTGCCGGCGAAAACGCACACCACGGCTCTTTCTGAGAAAAAGCAAGCACGGAGGACGAGAACCGCTTTTGCCCTGCGTAGCGTTCCGGGCAGCGGGTAGAACCAGGCAGAGAATTCCCGGCTAGCAGCTTCCCTGTGGCGGGGAAGTGCAAACGTACACGTTTTCGGCCGAAAACGCGTTTGCCGGCGAAAACGCACACCACGGCTCTTTCTGAGAAAAAGCAAGCACGGAGGACGAGAACCGCTTTTGCCCTGCGTAGCGTTCCGGGCAGCGGGTAGAACCAGGCAGAGAATTCCCGGCTAGCAGCTTCCCTGTGGCGGGGAAGTGCAAACGTACACGTTTTCGGCCGAAAACGCGTTTGCCGGCGAAAACGCACACCACGGCTCTTTCTGAGAAAAAGCAAGCACAGAGGACGAGAACCGCTTTTGCCCTGCGTAGCGTTCCGGGCAGCGGGTAGAACCAGGCAGAGAATTCCCGGCTAGCAGCTTCCCTGTGGCGGGGAAGTGCAAACGTACACGTTTTCGGCCGAAAACGCGTTTGCCGGCGAAAACGCACACCACGGCTCTTTCTGAGAAAAAGCAAGCACGGAGGACGAGAACCGCTTTTGCCCTGCGTAGCGTTCCGGGCAGCGGGTAGAACCAGGCAGAGAATTCCCGGCTAGCAGCTTCCCTGTGGCGGGGAAGTGCAAACGTACACGTTTTCGGCCGAAAACGCGTTTTCCGGCGAAAACGCACACCACGGCTCTTTCTGAGAAAAAGCAAGCACGGAGGACGAGAACCGCTTTTGCCCTGCGTAGCGTTCCGGGCAGCGGGTAGAACCAGGCAGAGAATTCCCGGCTAGCAGCTTCCCTGTGGCGGGGAAGTGCAAACGTACACGTTTTCGGCCGAAAAGTCGTTTGCCGGCGAAAACGCACACCACGGCTCTTTCTGAGAAAAAGCAAGCACGGAGGACGAGAACCGCTTTTGCCCTGCGTAGCGTTCCGGGCAGCGGGTAGAACCAGGCAGAGAATTCCCGGCTAGCAGCTTCCCTGTGGCGGGGAAGTGCAAACGTACACGTTTTCGGCCGAAAAGGCGTTTGCCGGCGAAAACGCACACCACGGCTCTTTCTGAGAAAAAGCAAGCACGGAGGACGAGAACCGCTTTTGCCCTGCGTAGCGTTCCGGGCAGCGGGTAGAACCAGGCAGAGAATTCCCGGCTAGCAGCTTCCCTGTGGCGGGGAAGTGCAAACGTACACGTTTTCGGCCGAAAACGCGTTTTCCGGCGAAAACGCACACCACGGCTCTTTCTGAGAAAAAGCAAGCACGGAGGACGAGAACCGCTTTTGCCCTGCGTAGCGTTCCGGGCAGCGGGTAGAACCAGGCAGAGAATTCCCGGCTAGCAGCTTCCCTGTGGCGGGGAAGTGCAAACGTACACGTTTTCGGCCGAAAACGCGTTTTCCGGCGAAAACGCACACCACGGCTCTTTCTGAGAAAAAGCAAGCACGGAGGACGAGAACCGCTTTTGCCCTGCGTAGCGTTCCGGGCAGCGGGTAGAACCAGGCAGAGAATTCCCGGCTAGCAGCTTCCCTGTGGCGGGGAAGTGCAAACGTACACGTTTTCGGCCGAAAACGCGTTTGCCGGCGAAAACGCACACCACGGCTCTTTCTGAGAAAAAGCAAGCACGGAGGACGAGAACCGCTTTTGCCCTGCGTAGCGTTCCGGGCAGCGGGTAGAACCAGGCAGAGAATTCCCGGCTAGCAGCTTCCCTGTGGCGGGGAAGTGCAAACGTACACGTTTTCGGCCGAAAACGCGTTTGCCGGCGAAAACGCACACCACGGCTCTTTCTGAGAAAAAGCAAGCACGGAGGACGAGAACCGCTTTTGCCCTGCGTAGCGTTCCGGGCAGCGGGTAGAACCAGGCAGAGAATTCCCGGCTAGCAGCTTCCCTGTGGCGGGGAAGTGCAAACGTACACGTTTTCGGCCGAAAACGCGTTTGCCGGCGAAAACGCACACCACGGCTCTTTCTGAGAAAAAGCAAGCACGGAGGACGAGAACCGCTTTTGCCCTGCGTAGCGTTCCGGGCAGCGGGTAGAACCAGGCAGAGAATTCCCGGCTAGCAGCTTCCCTGTGGCGGGGAAGTGCAAACGTACACGTTTTCGGCCGAAAACGCGTTTTCCGGCGAAAACGCACACCACGGCTCTTTCTGAGAAAAAGCAAGCACGGAGGACGAGAACCGCTTTTGCCCTGCGTAGCGTTCCGGGCAGCGGGTAGAACCAGGCAGAGAATTCCCGGCTAGCAGCTTCCCTGTGGCGGGGAAGTGCAAACGTACACGTTTTCGGCCGAAAACGCGTTTTCCGGCGAAAACGCACACCACGGCTCTTTCTGAGAAAAAGCAAGCACGGAGGACGAGAACCGCTTTTGCCCTGCGTAGCGTTCCGGGCAGCGGGTAGAACCAGGCAGAGAATTCCCGGCTAGCAGCTTCCCTGTGGCGGGGAAGTGCAAACGTACACGTTTTCGGCCGAAAACGCGTTTGCCGGCGAAAACGCACACCACGGCTCTTTCTGAGAAAAAGCAAGCACGGAGGACGAGAACCGCTTTTGCCCTGCGTAGCGTTCCGGGCAGCGGGTAGAACCAGGCAGAGAATTCCCGGCTAGCAGCTTCCCTGTGGCGGGGAAGTGCAAACGTACACGTTTTCGGCCGAAAACGCGTTTGCCGGCGAAAACGCACACCACGGCTCTTTCTGAGAAAAAGCAAGCACGGAGGACGAGAACCGCTTTTGCCCTGCGTAGCGTTCCGGGCAGCGGGTAGAACCAGGCAGAGAATTCCCGGCTAGCAGCTTCCCTGTGGCGGGGAAGTGCAAACGTACACGTTTTCGGCCGAAAACGCGTTTTCCGGCGAAAACGCACACCACGGCTCTTTCTGAGAAAAAGCAAGCACGGAGGACGAGAACCGCTTTTGCCCTGCGTAGCGTTCCGGGCAGCGGGTAGAACCAGGCAGAGAATTCCCGGCTAGCAGCTTCCCTGTGGCGGGGAAGTGCAAGCGTACACGTTTTCGGCCGAAAACGCGTTTGCCGGCGAAAACGCACACCACGGCTCTTTCTGAGAAAAAGCAAGCACGGAGGACGAGAACCGCTTTTGCCCTGCGTAGCGTTCCGGGCAGCGGGTAGAACCAGGCAGAGAATTCCCGGCTAGCAGCTTCCCTGTGGCGGGGAAGTGCAAACGTACACGTTTTCGGCCGAAAACGCGTTTGCCGGCGAAAACGCACACCACGGCTCTTTCTGAGAAAAAGCAAGCACGGAGGACGAGAACCGCTTTTGCCCTGCGTAGCGTTCCGGGCAGCGGGTAGAACCAGGCAGAGAATTCCCGGCTAGCAGCTTCCCTGTGGCGGGGAAGTGCAAACGTACACGTTTTCGGCCGAAAACGCGTTTTCCGGCGAAAACGCACACCACGGCTCTTTCTGAGAAAAAGCAAGCACGGAGGACGAGAACCGCTTTTGCCCTGCGTAGCGTTCCGGGCAGCGGGTAGAACCAGGCAGAGAATTCCCGGCTAGCAGCTTCCCTGTGGCGGGGAAGTGCAAACGTACACGTTTTCGGCCGAAAACGCGTTTTCCGGCGAAAACGCACACCACGGCTCTTTCTGAGAAAAAGCAAGCACGGAGGACGAGAACCGCTTTTGCCCTGCGTAGCGTTCCGGGCAGCGGGTAGAACCAGGCAGAGAATTCCCGGCTAGCAGCTTCCCTGTGGCGGGGAAGTGCAAACGTACACGTTTTCGGCCGAAAACGCGTTTTCCGGCGAAAACGCACACCACGGCTCTTTCTGAGAAAAAGCAAGCACGGAGGACGAGAACCGCTTTTGCCCTGCGTAGCGTTCCGGGCAGCGGGTAGAACCAGGCAGAGAATTCCCGGCTAGCAGCTTCCCTGTGGCGGGGAAGTGCAAACGTACACGTTTTCGGCCGAAAACGCGTTTTCCGGCGAAAACGCACACCACGGCTCTTTCTGAGAAAAAGCAAGCACGGAGGACGAGAACCGCTTTTGCCCTGCGTAGCGTTCCGGGCAGCGGGTAGAACCAGGCAGAGAATTCCCGGCTAGCAGCTTCCCTGTGGCGGGGAAGTGCAAACGTACACGTTTTCGGCCGAAAACGCGTTTTCCGGCGAAAACGCACACCACGGCTCTTTCTGAGAAAAAGCAAGCACGGAGGACGAGAACCGCTTTTGCCCTGCGTAGCGTTCCGGGCAGCGGGTAGAACCAGGCAGAGAATTCCCGGCTAGCAGCTTCCCTGTGGCGGGGAAGTGCAAACGTACACGTTTTCGGCCGAAAACGCGTTTTCCGGCGAAAACGCACACCACGGCTCTTTCTGAGAAAAAGCAAGCACGGAGGACGAGAACCGCTTTTGCCCTGCGTAGCGTTCCGGGCAGCGGGTAGAACCAGGCAGAGAATTCCCGGCTAGCAGCTTCCCTGTGGCGGGGAAGTGCAAACGTACACGTTTTCGGCCGAAAACGCGTTTTCCGGCGAAAACGCACACCACGGCTCTTTCTGAGAAAAAGCAAGCACGGAGGACGAGAACCGCTTTTGCCCTGCGTAGCGTTCCGGGCAGCGGGTAGAACCAGGCAGAGAATTCCCGGCTAGCAGCTTCCCTGTGGCGGGGAAGTGCAAACGTACACGTTTTCGGCCGAAAACGCGTTTTCCGGCGAAAACGCACACCACGGCTCTTTCTGAGAAAAAGCAAGCACGGAGGACGAGAACCGCTTTTGCCCTGCGTAGCGTTCCGGGCAGCGGGTAGAACCAGGCAGAGAATTCCCGGCTAGCAGCTTCCCTGTGGCGGGGAAGTGCAAACGTACACGTTTTCGGCCGAAAACGCGTTTTCCGGCGAAAACGCACACCACGGCTCTTTCTGAGAAAAAGCAAGCACGGAGGACGAGAACCGCTTTTGCCCTGCGTAGCGTTCCGGGCAGCGGGTAGAACCAGGCAGAGAATTCCCGGCTAGCAGCTTCCCTGTGGCGGGGAAGTGCAAACGTACACGTTTTCGGCCGAAAACGCGTTTTCCGGCGAAAACGCACACCACGGCTCTTTCTGAGAAAAAGCAAGCACGGAGGACGAGAACCGCTTTTGCCCTGCGTAGCGTTCCGGGCAGCGGGTAGAACCAGGCAGAGAATTCCCGGCTAGCAGCTTCCCTGTGGCGGGGAAGTGCAAACGTACACGTTTTCGGCCGAAAACGCGTTTTCCGGCGAAAACGCACACCACGGCTCTTTCTGAGAAAAAGCAAGCACGGAGGACGAGAACCGCTTTTGCCCTGCGTAGCGTTCCGGGCAGCGGGTAGAACCAGGCAGAGAATTCCCGGCTAGCAGCTTCCCTGTGGCGGGGAAGTGCAAACGTACACGTTTTCGGCCGAAAACGCGTTTTCCGGCGAAAACGCACACCACGGCTCTTTCTGAGAAAAAGCAAGCACGGAGGACGAGAACCGCTTTTGCCCTGCGTAGCGTTCCGGGCAGCGGGTAGAACCAGGCAGAGAATTCCCGGCTAGCAGCTTCCCTGTGGCGGGGAAGTGCAAACGTACACGTTTTCGGCCGAAAACGCGTTTTCCGGCGAAAACGCACACCACGGCTCTTTCTGAGAAAAAGCAAGCACGGAGGACGAGAACCGCTTTTGCCCTGCGTAGCGTTCCGGGCAGCGGGTAGAACCAGGCAGAGAATTCCCGGCTAGCAGCTTCCCTGTGGCGGGGAAGTGCAAACGTACACGTTTTCGGCCGAAAACGCGTTTTCCGGCGAAAACGCACACCACGGCTCTTTCTGAGAAAAAGCAAGCACGGAGGACGAGAACCGCTTTTGCCCTGCGTAGCGTTCCGGGCAGCGGGTAGAACCAGGCAGAGAATTCCCGGCTAGCAGCTTCCCTGTGGCGGGGAAGTGCAAACGTACACGTTTTCGGCCGAAAACGCGTTTTCCGGCGAAAACGCACACCACGGCTCTTTCTGAGAAAAAGCAAGCACGGAGGACGAGAACCGCTTTAGCCCTGCGTAGCGTTCCGGGCAGCGGGTAGAACCAGGCAGAGAATTCCCGGCTAGCAGCTTCCCTGTGGCGGGGAAGTGCAAACGTACACGTTTTCGGCCGAAAACGCGTTTTCCGGCGAAAACGCACACCACGGCTCTTTCTGAGAAAAAGCAAGCACGGAGGACGAGAACCGCTTTTGCCCTGCGTAGCGTTCCGGGCAGCGGGTAGAACCAGGCAGAGAATTCCCGGCTAGCAGCTTCCCTGTGGCGGGGAAGTGCAAACGTACACGTTTTCGGCCGAAAACGCGTTTTCCGGCGAAAACGCACACCACGGCTCTTTCTGAGAAAAAGCAAGCACGGAGGACGAGAACCGCTTTTGCCCTGCGTAGCGTTCCGGGCAGCGGGTAGAACCAGGCAGAGAATTCCCGGCTAGCAGCTTCCCTGTGGCGGGGAAGTGCAAACGTACACGTTTTCGGCCGAAAACGCGTTTTCCGGCGAAAACGCACACCACGGCTCTTTCTGAGAAAAAGCAAGCACGGAGGACGAGAACCGCTTTTGCCCTGCGTAGCGTTCCGGGCAGCGGGTAGAACCAGGCAGAGAATTCCCGGCTAGCAGCTTCCCTGTGGCGGGGAAGTGCAAACGTACACGTTTTCGGCCGAAAACGCGTTTTCCGGCGAAAACGCACACCACGGCTCTTTCTGAGAAAAAGCAAGCACGGAGGACGAGAACCGCTTTTGCCCTGCGTAGCGTTCCGGGCAGCGGGTAGAACCAGGCAGAGAATTCCCGGCTAGCAGCTTCCCTGTGGCGGGGAAGTGCAAACGTACACGTTTTCGGCCGAAAACGCGTTTTCCGGCGAAAACGCACACCACGGCTCTTTCTGAGAAAAAGCAAGCACGGAGGACGAGAACCGCTTTTGCCCTGCGTAGCGTTCCGGGCAGCGGGTAGAACCAGGCAGAGAATTCCCGGCTAGCAGCTTCCCTGTGGCGGGGAAGTGCAAACGTACACGTTTTCGGCCGAAAACGCGTTTTCCGGCGAAAACGCACACCACGGCTCTTTCTGAGAAAAAGCAAGCACGGAGGACGAGAACCGCTTTTGCCCTGCGTAGCGTTCCGGGCAGCGGGTAGAACCAGGCAGAGAATTCCCGGCTAGCAGCTTCCCTGTGGCGGGGAAGTGCAAACGTACACGTTTTCGGCCGAAAACGCGTTTTCCGGCGAAAACGCACACCACGGCTCTTTCTGAGAAAAAGCAAGCACGGAGGACGAGAACCGCTTTTGCCCTGCGTAGCGTTCCGGGCAGCGGGTAGAACCAGGCAGAGAATTCCCGGCTAGCAGCTTCCCTGTGGCGGGGAAGTGCAAACGTACACGTTTTCGGCCGAAAACGCGTTTTCCGGCGAAAACGCACACCACGGCTCTTTCTGAGAAAAAGCAAGCACGGAGGACGAGAACCGCTTTTGCCCTGCGTAGCGTTCCGGGCAGCGGGTAGAACCAGGCAGAGAATTCCCGGCTAGCAGCTTCCCTGTGGCGGGGAAGTGCAAACGTACACGTTTTCGGCCGAAAACGCGTTTTCCGGCGAAAACGCACACCACGGCTCTTTCTGAGAAAAAGCAAGCACGGAGGACGAGAACCGCTTTTGCCCTGCGTAGCGTTCCGGGCAGCGGGTAGAACCAGGCAGAGAATTCCCGGCTAGCAGCTTCCCTGTGGCGGGGAAGTGCAAACGTACACGTTTTCGGCCGAAAACGCGTTTTCCGGCGAAAACGCACACCACGGCTCTTTCTGAGAAAAAGCAAGCACGGAGGACGAGAACCGCTTTTGCCCTGCGTAGCGTTCCGGGCAGCGGGTAGAACCAGGCAGAGAATTCCCGGCTAGCAGCTTCCCTGTGGCGGGGAAGTGCAAACGTACACGTTTTCGGCCGAAAACGCGTTTTCCGGCGAAAACGCACACCACGGCTCTTTCTGAGAAAAAGCAAGCACGGAGGACGAGAACCGCTTTTGCCCTGCGTAGCGTTCCGGGCAGCGGGTAGAACCAGGCAGAGAATTCCCGGCTAGCAGCTTCCCTGTGGCGGGGAAGTGCAAACGTACACGTTTTCGGCCGAAAACGCGTTTTCCGGCGAAAACGCACACCACGGCTCTTTCTGAGAAAAAGCAAGCACGGAGGACGAGAACCGCTTTTGCCCTGCGTAGCGTTCCGGGCAGCGGGTAGAACCAGGCAGAGAATTCCCGGCTAGCAGCTTCCCTGTGGCGGGGAAGTGCAAACGTACACGTTTTCGGCCGAAAACGCGTTTTCCGGCGAAAACGCACACCACGGCTCTTTCTGAGAAAAAGCAAGCACGGAGGACGAGAACCGCTTTTGCCCTGCGTAGCGTTCCGGGCAGCGGGTAGAACCAGGCAGAGAATTCCCGGCTAGCAGCTTCCCTGTGGCGGGGAAGTGCAAACGTACACGTTTTCGGCCGAAAACGCGTTTTCCGGCGAAAACGCACACCACGGCTCTTTCTGAGAAAAAGCAAGCACGGAGGACGAGAACCGCTTTTGCCCTGCGTAGCGTTCCGGGCAGCGGGTAGAACCAGGCAGAGAATTCCCGGCTAGCAGCTTCCCTGTGGCGGGGAAGTGCAAACGTACACGTTTTCGGCCGAAAACGCGTTTTCCGGCGAAAACGCACACCACGGCTCTTTCTGAGAAAAAGCAAGCACGGAGGACGAGAACCGCTTTTGCCCTGCGTAGCGTTCCGGGCAGCGGGTAGAACCAGGCAGAGAATTCCCGGCTAGCAGCTTCCCTGTGGCGGGGAAGTGCAAACGTACACGTTTTCGGCCGAAAACGCGTTTTCCGGCGAAAACGCACACCACGGCTCTTTCTGAGAAAAAGCAAGCACGGAGGACGAGAACCGCTTTTGCCCTGCGTAGCGTTCCGGGCAGCGGGTAGAACCAGGCAGAGAATTCCCGGCTAGCAGCTTCCCTGTGGCGGGGAAGTGCAAACGTACACGTTTTCGGCCGAAAACGCGTTTTCCGGCGAAAACGCACACCACGGCTCTTTCTGAGAAAAAGCAAGCACGGAGGACGAGAACCGCTTTTGCCCTGCGTAGCGTTCCGGGCAGCGGGTAGAACCAGGCAGAGAATTCCCGGCTAGCAGCTTCCCTGTGGCGGGGAAGTGCAAACGTACACGTTTTCGGCCGAAAACGCGTTTTCCGGCGAAAACGCACACCACGGCTCTTTCTGAGAAAAAGCAAGCACGGAGGACGAGAACCGCTTTTGCCCTGCGTAGCGTTCCGGGCAGCGGGTAGAACCAGGCAGAGAATTCCCGGCTAGCAGCTTCCCTGTGGCGGGGAAGTGCAAACGTACACGTTTTCGGCCGAAAACGCGTTTTCCGGCGAAAACGCACACCACGGCTCTTTCTGAGAAAAAGCAAGCACGGAGGACGAGAACCGCTTTTGCCCTGCGTAGCGTTCCGGGCAGCGGGTAGAACCAGGCAGAGAATTCCCGGCTAGCAGCTTCCCTGTGGCGGGGAAGTGCAAACGTACACGTTTTCGGCCGAAAACGCGTTTTCCGGCGAAAACGCACACCACGGCTCTTTCTGAGAAAAAGCAAGCACGGAGGACGAGAACCGCTTTTGCCCTGCGTAGCGTTCCGGGCAGCGGGTAGAACCAGGCAGAGAATTCCCGGCTAGCAGCTTCCCTGTGGCGGGGAAGTGCAAACGTACACGTTTTCGGCCGAAAACGCGTTTTCCGGCGAAAACGCACACCACGGCTCTTTCTGAGAAAAAGCAAGCACGGAGGACGAGAACCGCTTTTGCCCTGCGTAGCGTTCCGGGCAGCGGGTAGAACCAGGCAGAGAATTCCCGGCTAGCAGCTTCCCTGTGGCGGGGAAGTGCAAACGTACACGTTTTCGGCCGAAAACGCGTTTTCCGGCGAAAACGCACACCACGGCTCTTTCTGAGAAAAAGCAAGCACGGAGGACGAGAACCGCTTTTGCCCTGCGTAGCGTTCCGGGCAGCGGGTAGAACCAGGCAGAGAATTCCCGGCTAGCAGCTTCCCTGTGGCGGGGAAGTGCAAACGTACACGTTTTCGGCCGAAAACGCGTTTTCCGGCGAAAACGCACACCACGGCTCTTTCTGAGAAAAAGCAAGCACGGAGGACGAGAACCGCTTTTGCCCTGCGTAGCGTTCCGGGCAGCGGGTAGAACCAGGCAGAGAATTCCCGGCTAGCAGCTTCCCTGTGGCGGGGAAGTGCAAACGTACACGTTTTCGGCCGAAAACGCGTTTTCCGGCGAAAACGCACACCACGGCTCTTTCTGAGAAAAAGCAAGCACGGAGGACGAGAACCGCTTTTGCCCTGCGTAGCGTTCCGGGCAGCGGGTAGAACCAGGCAGAGAATTCCCGGCTAGCAGCTTCCCTGTGGCGGGGAAGTGCAAACGTACACGTTTTCGGCCGAAAACGCGTTTTCCGGCGAAAACGCACACCACGGCTCTTTCTGAGAAAAAGCAAGCACGGAGGACGAGAACCGCTTTTGCCCTGCGTAGCGTTCCGGGCAGCGGGTAGAACCAGGCAGAGAATTCCCGGCTAGCAGCTTCCCTGTGGCGGGGAAGTGCAAACGTACACGTTTTCGGCCGAAAACGCGTTTTCCGGCGAAAACGCACACCACGGCTCTTTCTGAGAAAAAGCAAGCACGGAGGACGAGAACCGCTTTTGCCCTGCGTAGCGTTCCGGGCAGCGGGTAGAACCAGGCAGAGAATTCCCGGCTAGCAGCTTCCCTGTGGCGGGGAAGTGCAAACGTACACGTTTTCGGCCGAAAACGCGTTTTCCGGCGAAAACGCACACCACGGCTCTTTCTGAGAAAAAGCAAGCACGGAGGACGAGAACCGCTTTTGCCCTGCGTAGCGTTCCGGGCAGCGGGTAGAACCAGGCAGAGAATTCCCGGCTAGCAGCTTCCCTGTGGCGGGAAGTGCAAACGTACACGTTTTCGGCCGAAAACGCGTTTGCCGGCGAAAACGCACACCACGGCTCTTTCTGAGAAAAAGCAAGCACGGAGGACGAGGACCGCTTTTGCCCTGCGTAGCGTTCCGGGCAGCGGGTAGAACCAGGCAGAGAATTCCCGGCTAGCAGCTTCCCTGTGGCGGGGAAGTGCAAACGTACACGTTTTCGGCCGAAAACGCGTTTTCCGGCGAAAACGCACACCACGGCTCTTTCTGAGAAAAAGCAAGCACGGAGGACGAGGACCGCTTTTGCCCTGCGTAGCGTTCCGGGCAGCGGGTAGAACCAGGCAGAGAATTCCCGGCTAGCAGCTTCCCTGTGGCGGGGAAGTGCAAACGTACACGTTTTCGGCCGAAAACGCGTTTTCCGGCGAAAACGCACACCACGGCTCTTTCTGAGAAAAAGCAAGCACGGAGGACGAGAACCGCTTTTGCCCTGCGTAGCGTTCCGGGCAGCGGGTAGAACCAGGCAGAGAATTCCCGGCTAGCAGCTTCCCTGTGGCGGGGAAGTGCAAACGTACACGTTTTCGGCCGAAAACGCGTTTGCCGGCGAAAACGCACACCACGGCTCTTTCTGAGAAAAAGCAAGCACGGAGGACGAGGACCGCTTTTGCCCTGCGTAGCGTTCCGGGCAGCGGGTAGAACCAGGCAGAGAATTCCCGGCTAGCAGCTTCCCTGTGGCGGGGAAGTGCAAACGTACACGTTTTCGGCCGAAAACGCGTTTGCCGGCGAAAACGCACACCACGGCTCTTTCTGAGAAAAAGCAAGCACGGAGGACGAGAACCACTTTTGCCCTGCGTAGCGTTCCGGGCAGCGGGTAGAACCAGGCAGAGAATTCCCGGCTAGCAGCTTCCCTGTGGCGGGGAAGTGCAAACGTACACGTTTTCGGCCGAAAACGCGTTTGCCGGCGAAAACGCGCACCACGGGTCTTTCTGAGAAAAAGCAAGCACGGAGGACGAGAACCGCTTTTGCCCTGCGTAGCGTTCCGGGCAGCGGGTAGAACCAGGCAGAGAATTCGCGGCTAGCAGCTTCCCTGTGGCGGGGAAGTGCAAACGTACACGTTTTCGGCCGAAAACGCGTTTTCCGGCGAAAACGCACACCACGGCTCTTTCTGAGAAAAAGCAAGCACGGAGGACGAGAACCGCTTTTGCCCTGCGTAGCGTTCCGAGCAGCGGGTAGAACCAGGCAGAGAATTCCCGGCTAGCAGCTTCCCTGTGGCGGGGAAGTGCAAACGTACACGTTTTCGGCCGAAAACGCGTTTTCCGGCGAAAACGCACACCACGGCTCTTTCTGAGAAAAAGCAAGCACGGAGGACGAGGACCGCTTTTGCCCTGCGTAGCGTTCCGGGCAGCGGGTAGAACCAGGCAGAGAATTCCCGGCTAGCAGCTTCCCTGTGGCGGGGAAGTGCAAACGTACACGTTTTCGGCCGAAAACGCGTTTTCCGGCGAAAACGCACACCACGGCTCTTTCTGAGAAAAAGCAAGCACGGAGGACGAGGACCGCTTTTGCCCTGCGTAGCGTTCCGGGCAGCGGGTAGAACCAGGCAGAGAATTCCCGGCTAGCAGCTTCCCTGTGGCGGGGAAGTGCAAACGTACACGTTTTCGGCCGAAAACGCGTTTTCCGGCGAAAACGCACACCACGGCTCTTTCTGAGAAAAAGCAAGCACGGAGGACGAGAACCGCTTTTGCCCTGCGTAGCGTTCCGGGCAGCGGGTAGAACCAGGCAGAGAATTCCCGGCTAGCAGCTTCCCTGTGGCGGGGAAGTGCAAACGTACACGTTTTCGGCCGAAAACGCGTTTGCCGGCGAAAACGCACACCACGGCTCTTTCTGAGAAAAAGCAAGCACGGAGGACGAGGACCGCTTTTGCCCTGCGTAGCGTTCCGGGCAGCGGGTAGAACCAGGCAGAGAATTCCCGGCTAGCAGCTTCCCTGTGGCGGGGAAGTGCAAACGTACACGTTTTCGGCCGAAAACGCGTTTGCCGGCGAAAACGCACACCACGGCTCTTTCTGAGAAAAAGCAAGCACGGAGGACGAGAACCGCTTTTGCCCTGCGTAGCGTTCCGGGCAGCGGGTAGAACCAGGCAGAGAATTCCCGGCTAGCAGCTTCCCTCTGGCGGGGAAGTGCAAACGTACACGTTTTCGGCCGAAAACGCGTTTTCCGGCGAAAACGCACACCACGGCTCTTTCTGAGAAAAAGCAAGCACGGAGGACGAGGACCGCTTTTGCCCTGCGTAGCGTTCCGGGCAGCGGGTAGAACCAGGCAGAGAATTCCCGGCTAGCAGCTTCCCTGTGGCGGGGAAGTGCAAACGTACACGTTTTCGGCCGAAAACGCGTTTTCCGGCGAAAACGCACACCACGGCTCTTTCTGAGAAAAAGCAAGCACGGAGGACGAGGACCGCTTTTGCCCTGCGTAGCGTTCCGGGCAACGGGTAGAACCAGGCAGAGAATTCCCGGCTAGCAGCTTCCCTGTGGCGGGGAAGTGCAAACGTACACGTTTTCGGCCGAAAACGCGTTTTCCGGCGAAAACGCACACCACGGCTCTTTCTGAGAAAAAGCAAGCACGGAGGACGAGAACCGCTTTTGCCCTGCGTAGCGTTCCGGGCAGCGGGTAGAACCAGGCAGAGAATTCCCGGCTAGCAGCTTCCCTGTGGCGGGGAAGTGCAAACGTACACGTTTTCGGCCGAAAACGCGTTTGCCGGCGAAAACGCACACCACGGCTCTTTCTGAGAAAAAGCAAGCACGGAGGACGAGGACCGCTTTTGCCCTGCGTAGCGTTCCGGGCAGCGGGTAGAACCAGGCAGAGAATTCCCGGCTAGCAGCTTCCCTGTGGCGGGGAAGTGCAAACGTACACGTTTTCGGCCGAAAACGCGTTTGCCGGCGAAAACGCACACCACGGCTCTTTCTGAGAAAAAGCAAGCACGGAGGACGAGAACCACTTTTGCCCTGCGTAGCGTTCCGGGCAGCGGGTAGAACCAGGCAGAGAATTCCCGGCTAGCAGCTTCCCTGTGGCGGGGAAGTGCAAACGTACACGTTTTCGGCCGAAAACGCGTTTGCCGGCGAAAACGCGCACCACGGGTCTTTCTGAGAAAAAGCAAGCACGGAGGACGAGAACCGCTTTTGCCCTGCGTAGCGTTCCGGGCAGCGGGTAGAACCAGGCAGAGAATTCGCGGCTAGCAGCTTCCCTGTGGCGGGGAAGTGCAAACGTACACGTTTTCGGCCGAAAACGCGTTTTCCGGCGAAAACGCACACCACGGCTCTTTCTGAGAAAAAGCAAGCACGGAGGACGAGAACCGCTTTTGCCCTGCGTAGCGTTCCGAGCAGCGGGTAGAACCAGGCAGAGAATTCCCGGCTAGCAGCTTCCCTGTGGCGGGGAAGTGCAAACGTACACGTTTTCGGCCGAAAACGCGTTTTCCGGCGAAAACGCACACCACGGCTCTTTCTGAGAAAAAGCAAGCACGGAGGACGAGGACCGCTTTTGCCCTGCGTAGCGTTCCGGGCAGCGGGTAGAACCAGGCAGAGAATTCCCGGCTAGCAGCTTCCCTGTGGCGGGGAAGTGCAAACGTACACGTTTTCGGCCGAAAACGCGTTTTCCGGCGAAAACGCACACCACGGCTCTTTCTGAGAAAAAGCAAGCACGGAGGACGAGGACCGCTTTTGCCCTGCGTAGCGTTCCGGGCAGCGGGTAGAACCAGGCAGAGAATTCCCGGCTAGCAGCTTCCCTGTGGCGGGGAAGTGCAAACGTACACGTTTTCGGCCGAAAACGCGTTTTCCGGCGAAAACGCACACCACGGCTCTTTCTGAGAAAAAGCAAGCACGGAGGACGAGAACCGCTTTTGCCCTGCGTAGCGTTCCGGGCAGCGGGTAGAACCAGGCAGAGAATTCCCGGCTAGCAGCTTCCCTGTGGCGGGGAAGTGCAAACGTACACGTTTTCGGCCGAAAACGCGTTTGCCGGCGAAAACGCACACCACGGCTCTTTCTGAGAAAAAGCAAGCACGGAGGACGAGGACCGCTTTTGCCCTGCGTAGCGTTCCGGGCAGCGGGTAGAACCAGGCAGAGAATTCCCGGCTAGCAGCTTCCCTGTGGCGGGGAAGTGCAAACGTACACGTTTTCGGCCGAAAACGCGTTTGCCGGCGAAAACGCACACCACGGCTCTTTCTGAGAAAAAGCAAGCACGGAGGACGAGAACCGCTTTTGCCCTGCGTAGCGTTCCGGGCAGCGGGTAGAACCAGGCAGAGAATTCCCGGCTAGCAGCTTCCCTGTGGCGGGGAAGTGCAAACGTACACGTTTTCGGCCGAAAACGCGTTTTCCGGCGAAAACGCACACCACGGCTCTTTCTGAGAAAAAGCAAGCACGGAGGACGAGAACCGCTTTTGCCCTGCGTAGCGTTCCGGGCAGCGGGTAGAACCAGGCAGAGAATTCCCGGCTAGCAGCTTCCCTGTGGCGGGGAAGTGCAAACGTACACGTTTTCGGCCGAAAACGCGTTTTCCGGCGAAAACGCACACCACGGCTCTTTCTGAGAAAAAGCAAGCACGGAGGACGAGAACCGCTTTTGCCCTGCGTAGCGTTCCGGGCAGCGGGTAGAACCAGGCAGAGAATTCCCGGCTAGCAGCTTCCCTGTGGCGGGGAAGTGCAAACGTACACGTTTTCGGCCGAAAACGCGTTTTCCGGCGAAAACGCACACCACGGCTCTTTCTGAGAAAAAGCAAGCACGGAGGACGAGAACCGCTTTTGCCCTGCGTAGCGTTCCGGGCAGCGGGTAGAACCAGGCAGAGAATTCCCGGCTAGCAGCTTCCCTGTGGCGGGGAAGTGCAAACGTACACGTTTTCGGCCGAAAACGCGTTTTCCGGCGAAAACGCACACCACGGCTCTTTCTGAGAAAAAGCAAGCACGGAGGACGAGAACCGCTTTTGCCCTGCGTAGCGTTCCGGGCAGCGGGTAGAACCAGGCAGAGAATTCCCGGCTAGCAGCTTCCCTGTGGCGGGGAAGTGCAAACGTACACGTTTTCGGCCGAAAACGCGTTTTCCGGCGAAAACGCACACCACGGCTCTTTCTGAGAAAAAGCAAGCACGGAGGACGAGAACCGCTTTTGCCCTGCGTAGCGTTCCGGGCAGCGGGTAGAACCAGGCAGAGAATTCCCGGCTAGCAGCTTCCCTGTGGCGGGGAAGTGCAAACGTACACGTTTTCGGCCGAAAACGCGTTTTCCGGCGAAAACGCACACCACGGCTCTTTCTGAGAAAAAGCAAGCACGGAGGACGAGAACCGCTTTTGCCCTGCGTAGCGTTCCGGGCAGCGGGTAGAACCAGGCAGAGAATTCCCGGCTAGCAGCTTCCCTGTGGCGGGGAAGTGCTAACGTACACGTTTTCGGCCGAAAACGCGTTTTCCGGCGAAAACGCACACCACGGCTCTTTCTGAGAAAAAGCAAGCACGGAGGACGAGAACCGCTTTTGCCCTGCGTAGCGTTCCGGGCAGCGGGTAGAACCAGGCAGAGAATTCCCGGCTAGCAGCTTCCCTGTGGCGGGGAAGTGCAAACGTACACGTTTTCGGCCGAAAACGCGTTTTCCGGCGAAAACGCACACCACGGCTCTTTCTGAGAAAAAGCAAGCACGGAGGACGAGAACCGCTTTTGCCCTGCGTAGCGTTCCGGGCAGCGGGTAGAACCAGGCAGAGAATTCCCGGCTAGCAGCTTCCCTGTGGCGGGGAAGTGCAAACGTACACGTTTTCGGCCGAAAACGCGTTTTCCGGCGAAAACGCACACCACGGCTCTTTCTGAGAAAAAGCAAGCACGGAGGACGAGAACCGCTTTTGCCCTGCGTAGCGTTCCGGGCAGCGGGTAGAACCAGGCAGAGAATTCCCGGCTAGCAGCTTCCCTGTGGCGGGGAAGTGCAAACGTACACGTTTTCGGCCGAAAACGCGTTTTCCGGCGAAAACGCACACCACGGCTCTTTCTGAGAAAAAGCAAGCACGGAGGACGAGAACCGCTTTTGCCCTGCGTAGCGTTCCGGGCAGCGGGTAGAACCAGGCAGAGAATTCCCGGCTAGCAGCTTCCCTGTGGCGGGGAAGTGCAAACGTACACGTTTTCGGCCGAAAACGCGTTTTCCGGCGAAAACGCACACCACGGCTCTTTCTGAGAAAAAGCAAGCACGGAGGACGAGAACCGCTTTTGCCCTGCGTAGCGTTCCGGGCAGCGGGTAGAACCAGGCAGAGAATTCCCGGCTAGCAGCTTCCCTGTGGCGGGGAAGTGCAAACGTACACGTTTTCGGCCGAAAACGCGTTTTCCGGCGAAAACGCACACCACGGCTCTTTCTGAGAAAAAGCAAGCACGGAGGACGAGAACCGCTTTTGCCCTGCGTAGCGTTCCGGGCAGCGGGTAGAACCAGGCAGAGAATTCCCGGCTAGCAGCTTCCCTGTGGCGGGGAAGTGCAAACGTACACGTTTTCGGCCGAAAACGCGTTTTCCGGCGAAAACGCACACCACGGCTCTTTCTGAGAAAAAGCAAGCACGGAGGACGAGAACCGCTTTTGCCCTGCGTAGCGTTCCGGGCAGCGGGTAGAACCAGGCAGAGAATTCCCGGCTAGCAGCTTCCCTGTGGCGGGGAAGTGCAAACGTACACGTTTTCGGCCGAAAACGCGTTTTCCGGCGAAAACGCACACCACGGCTCTTTCTGAGAAAAAGCAAGCACGGAGGACGAGAACCGCTTTTGCCCTGCGTAGCGTTCCGGGCAGCGGGTAGAACCAGGCAGAGAATTCCCGGCTAGCAGCTTCCCTGTGGCGGGGAAGTGCAAACGTACACGTTTTCGGCCGAAAACGCGTTTTCCGGCGAAAACGCACACCACGGCTCTTTCTGAGAAAAAGCAAGCACGGAGGACGAGAACCGCTTTTGCCCTGCGTAGCGTTCCGGGCAGCGGGTAGAACCAGGCAGAGAATTCCCGGCTAGCAGCTTCCCTGTGGCGGGGAAGTGCAAACGTACACGTTTTCGGCCGAAAACGCGTTTTCCGGCGAAAACGCACACCACGGCTCTTTCTGAGAAAAAGCAAGCACGGAGGACGAGAACCGCTTTTGCCCTGCGTAGCGTTCCGGGCAGCGGGTAGAACCAGGCAGAGAATTCCCGGCTAGCAGCTTCCCTGTGGCGGGGAAGTGCAAACGTACACGTTTTCGGCCGAAAACGCGTTTTCCGGCGAAAACGCACACCACGGCTCTTTCTGAGAAAAAGCAAGCACGGAGGACGAGAACCGCTTTTGCCCTGCGTAGCGTTCCGGGCAGCGGGTAGAACCAGGCAGAGAATTCCCGGCTAGCAGCTTCCCTGTGGCGGGGAAGTGCAAACGTACACGTTTTCGGCCGAAAACGCGTTTTCCGGCGAAAACGCACACCACGGCTCTTTCTGAGAAAAAGCAAGCACGGAGGACGAGAACCGCTTTTGCCCTGCGTAGCGTTCCGGGCAGCGGGTAGAACCAGGCAGAGAATTCCCGGCTAGCAGCTTCCCTGTGGCGGGGAAGTGCAAACGTACACGTTTTCGGCCGAAAACGCGTTTTCCGGCGAAAACGCACACCACGGCTCTTTCTGAGAAAAAGCAAGCACGGAGGACGAGAACCGCTTTTGCCCTGCGTAGCGTTCCGGGCAGCGGGTAGAACCAGGCAGAGAATTCCCGGCTAGCAGCTTCCCTGTGGCGGGGAAGTGCAAACGTACACGTTTTCGGCCGAAAACGCGTTTTCCGGCGAAAACGCACACCACGGCTCTTTCTGAGAAAAAGCAAGCACGGAGGACGAGAACCGCTTTTGCCCTGCGTAGCGTTCCGGGCAGCGGGTAGAACCAGGCAGAGAATTCCCGGCTAGCAGCTTCCCTGTGGCGGGGAAGTGCAAACGTACACGTTTTCGGCCGAAAACGCGTTTTCCGGCGAAAACGCACACCACGGCTCTTTCTGAGAAAAAGCAAGCACGGAGGACGAGAACCGCTTTTGCCCTGCGTAGCGTTCCGGGCAGCGGGTAGAACCAGGCAGAGAATTCCCGGCTAGCAGCTTCCCTGTGGCGGGGAAGTGCAAACGTACACGTTTTCGGCCGAAAACGCGTTTTCCGGCGAAAACGCACACCACGGCTCTTTCTGAGAAAAAGCAAGCACGGAGGACGAGAACCGCTTTTGCCCTGCGTAGCGTTCCGGGCAGCGGGTAGAACCAGGCAGAGAATTCCCGGCTAGCAGCTTCCCTGTGGCGGGGAAGTGCAAACGTACACGTTTTCGGCCGAAAACGCGTTTTCCGGCGAAAACGCACACCACGGCTCTTTCTGAGAAAAAGCAAGCACGGAGGACGAGAACCGCTTTTGCCCTGCGTAGCGTTCCGGGCAGCGGGTAGAACCAGGCAGAGAATTCCCGGCTAGCAGCTTCCCTGTGGCGGGGAAGTGCAAACGTACACGTTTTCGGCCGAAAACGCGTTTTCCGGCGAAAACGCACACCACGGCTCTTTCTGAGAAAAAGCAAGCACGGAGGACGAGAACCGCTTTTGCCCTGCGTAGCGTTCCGGGCAGCGGGTAGAACCAGGCAGAGAATTCCCGGCTAGCAGCTTCCCTGTGGCGGGGAAGTGCAAACGTACACGTTTTCGGCCGAAAACGCGTTTTCCGGCGAAAACGCACACCACGGCTCTTTCTGAGAAAAAGCAAGCACGGAGGACGAGAACCGCTTTTGCCCTGCGTAGCGTTCCGGGCAGCGGGTAGAACCAGGCAGAGAATTCCCGGCTAGCAGCTTCCCTGTGGCGGGGAAGTGCAAACGTACACGTTTTCGGCCGAAAACGCGTTTTCCGGCGAAAACGCACACCACGGCTCTTTCTGAGAAAAAGCAAGCACGGAGGACGAGAACCGCTTTTGCCCTGCGTAGCGTTCCGGGCAGCGGGTAGAACCAGGCAGAGAATTCCCGGCTAGCAGCTTCCCTGTGGCGGGGAAGTGCAAACGTACACGTTTTCGGCCGAAAACGCGTTTTCCGGCGAAAACGCACACCACGGCTCTTTCTGAGAAAAAGCAAGCACGGAGGACGAGAACCGCTTTTGCCCTGCGTAGCGTTCCGGGCAGCGGGTAGAACCAGGCAGAGAATTCCCGGCTAGCAGCTTCCCTGTGGCGGGGAAGTGCAAACGTACACGTTTTCGGCCGAAAACGCGTTTTCCGGCGAAAACGCACACCACGGCTCTTTCTGAGAAAAAGCAAGCACGGAGGACGAGAACCGCTTTTGCCCTGCGTAGCGTTCCGGGCAGCGGGTAGAACCAGGCAGAGAATTCCCGGCTAGCAGCTTCCCTGTGGCGGGGAAGTGCAAACGTACACGTTTTCGGCCGAAAACGCGTTTTCCGGCGAAAACGCACACCACGGCTCTTTCTGAGAAAAAGCAAGCACGGAGGACGAGAACCGCTTTTGCCCTGCGTAGCGTTCCGGGCAGCGGGTAGAACCAGGCAGAGAATTCCCGGCTAGCAGCTTCCCTGTGGCGGGGAAGTGCAAACGTACACGTTTTCGGCCGAAAACGCGTTTTCCGGCGAAAACGCACACCACGGCTCTTTCTGAGAAAAAGCAAGCACGGAGGACGAGAACCGCTTTTGCCCTGCGTAGCGTTCCGGGCAGCGGGTAGAACCAGGCAGAGAATTCCCGGCTAGCAGCTTCCCTGTGGCGGGGAAGTGCAAACGTACACGTTTTCGGCCGAAAACGCGTTTTCCGGCGAAAACGCACACCACGGCTCTTTCTGAGAAAAAGCAAGCACGGAGGACGAGAACCGCTTTTGCCCTGCGTAGCGTTCCGGGCAGCGGGTAGAACCAGGCAGAGAATTCCCGGCTAGCAGCTTCCCTGTGGCGGGGAAGTGCAAACGTACACGTTTTCGGCCGAAAACGCGTTTTCCGGCGAAAACGCACACCACGGCTCTTTCTGAGAAAAAGCAAGCACGGAGGACGAGAACCGCTTTTGCCCTGCGTAGCGTTCCGGGCAGCGGGTAGAACCAGGCAGAGAATTCCCGGCTAGCAGCTTCCCTGTGGCGGGGAAGTGCAAACGTACACGTTTTCGGCCGAAAACGCGTTTTCCGGCGAAAACGCACACCACGGCTCTTTCTGAGAAAAAGCAAGCACGGAGGACGAGAACCGCTTTTGCCCTGCGTAGCGTTCCGGGCAGCGGGTAGAACCAGGCAGAGAATTCCCGGCTAGCAGCTTCCCTGTGGCGGGGAAGTGCAAACGTACACGTTTTCGGCCGAAAACGCGTTTTCCGGCGAAAACGCACACCACGGCTCTTTCTGAGAAAAAGCAAGCACGGAGGACGAGAACCGCTTTTGCCCTGCGTAGCGTTCCGGGCAGCGGGTAGAACCAGGCAGAGAATTCCCGGCTAGCAGCTTCCCTGTGGCGGGGAAGTGCAAACGTACACGTTTTCGGCCGAAAACGCGTTTTCCGGCGAAAACGCACACCACGGCTCTTTCTGAGAAAAAGCAAGCACGGAGGACGAGAACCGCTTTTGCCCTGCGTAGCGTTCCGGGCAGCGGGTAGAACCAGGCAGAGAATTCCCGGCTAGCAGCTTCCCTGTGGCGGGGAAGTGCAAACGTACACGTTTTCGGCCGAAAACGCGTTTTCCGGCGAAAACGCACACCACGGCTCTTTCTGAGAAAAAGCAAGCACGGAGGACGAGAACCGCTTTTGCCCTGCGTAGCGTTCCGGGCAGCGGGTAGAACCAGGCAGAGAATTCCCGGCTAGCAGCTTCCCTGTGGCGGGGAAGTGCAAACGTACACGTTTTCGGCCGAAAACGCGTTTTCCGGCGAAAACGCACACCACGGCTCTTTCTGAGAAAAAGCAAGCACGGAGGACGAGAACCGCTTTTGCCCTGCGTAGCGTTCCGGGCAGCGGGTAGAACCAGGCAGAGAATTCCCGGCTAGCAGCTTCCCTGTGGCGGGGAAGTGCAAACGTACACGTTTTCGGCCGAAAACGCGTTTTCCGGCGAAAACGCACACCACGGCTCTTTCTGAGAAAAAGCAAGCACGGAGGACGAGAACCGCTTTTGCCCTGCGTAGCGTTCCGGGCAGCGGGTAGAACCAGGCAGAGAATTCCCGGCTAGCAGCTTCCCTGTGGCGGGGAAGTGCAAACGTACACGTTTTCGGCCGAAAACGCGTTTTCCGGCGAAAACGCACACCACGGCTCTTTCTGAGAAAAAGCAAGCACGGAGGACGAGAACCGCTTTTGCCCTGCGTAGCGTTCCGGGCAGCGGGTAGAACCAGGCAGAGAATTCCCGGCTAGCAGCTTCCCTGTGGCGGGGAAGTGCAAACGTACACGTTTTCGGCCGAAAACGCGTTTTCCGGCGAAAACGCACACCACGGCTCTTTCTGAGAAAAAGCAAGCACGGAGGACGAGAACCGCTTTTGCCCTGCGTAGCGTTCCGGGCAGCGGGTAGAACCAGGCAGAGAATTCCCGGCTAGCAGCTTCCCTGTGGCGGGGAAGTGCAAACGTACACGTTTTCGGCCGAAAACGCGTTTTCCGGCGAAAACGCACACCACGGCTCTTTCTGAGAAAAAGCAAGCACGGAGGACGAGAACCGCTTTTGCCCTGCGTAGCGTTCCGGGCAGCGGGTAGAACCAGGCAGAGAATTCCCGGCTAGCAGCTTCCCTGTGGCGGGGAAGTGCAAACGTACACGTTTTCGGCCGAAAACGCGTTTTCCGGCGAAAACGCACACCACGGCTCTTTCTGAGAAAAAGCAAGCACGGAGGACGAGAACCGCTTTTGCCCTGCGTAGCGTTCCGGGCAGCGGGTAGAACCAGGCAGAGAATTCCCGGCTAGCAGCTTCCCTGTGGCGGGGAAGTGCAAACGTACACGTTTTCGGCCGAAAACGCGTTTTCCGGCGAAAACGCACACCACGGCTCTTTCTGAGAAAAAGCAAGCACGGAGGACGAGAACCGCTTTTGCCCTGCGTAGCGTTCCGGGCAGCGGGTAGAACCAGGCAGAGAATTCCCGGCTAGCAGCTTCCCTGTGGCGGGGAAGTGCAAACGTACACGTTTTCGGCCGAAAACGCGTTTTCCGGCGAAAACGCACACCACGGCTCTTTCTGAGAAAAAGCAAGCACGGAGGACGAGAACCGCTTTTGCCCTGCGTAGCGTTCCGGGCAGCGGGTAGAACCAGGCAGAGAATTCCCGGCTAGCAGCTTCCCTGTGGCGGGGAAGTGCAAACGTACACGTTTTCGGCCGAAAACGCGTTTTCCGGCGAAAACGCACACCACGGCTCTTTCTGAGAAAAAGCAAGCACGGAGGACGAGAACCGCTTTTGCCCTGCGTAGCGTTCCGGGCAGCGGGTAGAACCAGGCAGAGAATTCCCGGCTAGCAGCTTCCCTGTGGCGGGGAAGTGCAAACGTACACGTTTTCGGCCGAAAACGCGTTTTCCGGCGAAAACGCACACCACGGCTCTTTCTGAGAAAAAGCAAGCACGGAGGACGAGAACCGCTTTTGCCCTGCGTAGCGTTCCGGGCAGCGGGTAGAACCAGGCAGAGAATTCCCGGCTAGCAGCTTCCCTGTGGCGGGGAAGTGCAAACGTACACGTTTTCGGCCGAAAACGCGTTTTCCGGCGAAAACGCACACCACGGCTCTTTCTGAGAAAAAGCAAGCACGGAGGACGAGAACCGCTTTTGCCCTGCGTAGCGTTCCGGGCAGCGGGTAGAACCAGGCAGAGAATTCCCGGCTAGCAGCTTCCCTGTGGCGGGGAAGTGCAAACGTACACGTTTTCGGCCGAAAACGCGTTTTCCGGCGAAAACGCACACCACGGCTCTTTCTGAGAAAAAGCAAGCACGGAGGACGAGAACCGCTTTTGCCCTGCGTAGCGTTCCGGGCAGCGGGTAGAACCAGGCAGAGAATTCCCGGCTAGCAGCTTCCCTGTGGCGGGGAAGTGCAAACGTACACGTTTTCGGCCGAAAACGCGTTTTCCGGCGAAAACGCACACCACGGCTCTTTCTGAGAAAAAGCAAGCACGGAGGACGAGAACCGCTTTTGCCCTGCGTAGCGTTCCGGGCAGCGGGTAGAACCAGGCAGAGAATTCCCGGCTAGCAGCTTCCCTGTGGCGGGGAAGTGCAAACGTACACGTTTTCGGCCGAAAACGCGTTTTCCGGCGAAAACGCACACCACGGCTCTTTCTGAGAAAAAGCAAGCACGGAGGACGAGAACCGCTTTTGCCCTGCGTAGCGTTCCGGGCAGCGGGTAGAACCAGGCAGAGAATTCCCGGCTAGCAGCTTCCCTGTGGCGGGGAAGTGCAAACGTACACGTTTTCGGCCGAAAACGCGTTTTCCGGCGAAAACGCACACCACGGCTCTTTCTGAGAAAAAGCAAGCACGGAGGACGAGAACCGCTTTTGCCCTGCGTAGCGTTCCGGGCAGCGGGTAGAACCAGGCAGAGAATTCCCGGCTAGCAGCTTCCCTGTGGCGGGGAAGTGCAAACGTACACGTTTTCGGCCGAAAACGCGTTTTCCGGCGAAAACGCACACCACGGCTCTTTCTGAGAAAAAGCAAGCACGGAGGACGAGAACCGCTTTTGCCCTGCGTAGCGTTCCGGGCAGCGGGTAGAACCAGGCAGAGAATTCCCGGCTAGCAGCTTCCCTGTGGCGGGGAAGTGCAAACGTACACGTTTTCGGCCGAAAACGCGTTTTCCGGCGAAAACGCACACCACGGCTCTTTCTGAGAAAAAGCAAGCACGGAGGACGAGAACCGCTTTTGCCCTGCGTAGCGTTCCGGGCAGCGGGTAGAACCAGGCAGAGAATTCCCGGCTAGCAGCTTCCCTGTGGCGGGGAAGTGCAAACGTACACGTTTTCGGCCGAAAACGCGTTTTCCGGCGAAAACGCACACCACGGCTCTTTCTGAGAAAAAGCAAGCACGGAGGACGAGAACCGCTTTTGCCCTGCGTAGCGTTCCGGGCAGCGGGTAGAACCAGGCAGAGAATTCCCGGCTAGCAGCTTCCCTGTGGCGGGGAAGTGCAAACGTACACGTTTT
The DNA here is from genome assembly GCF_965140245.1 of Athene noctua. Taxonomy (NCBI): domain Eukaryota; kingdom Metazoa; phylum Chordata; class Aves; order Strigiformes; family Strigidae; genus Athene; species Athene noctua. The sequence goes on from NW_027437691.1 coordinate 151,752, forward strand.
CGGCCGAAAACGCGTTTTCCGGCGAAAACGCACACCACGGCTCTTTCTGAGAAAAAGCAAGCACGGAGGACGAGAACCGCTTTTGCCCTGCGTAGCGTTCCGGGCAGCGGGTAGAACCAGGCAGAGAATTCCCGGCTAGCAGCTTCCCTGTGGCGGGGAAGTGCAAACGTACACGTTTTCGGCCGAAAACGCGTTTTCCGGCGAAAACGCACACCACGGCTCTTTCTGAGAAAAAGCAAGCACGGAGGACGAGAACCGCTTTTGCCCTGCGTAGCGTTCCGGGCAGCGGGTAGAACCAGGCAGAGAATTCCCGGCTAGCAGCTTCCCTGTGGCGGGGAAGTGCAAACGTACACGTTTTCGGCCGAAAACGCGTTTTCCGGCGAAAACGCACACCACGGCTCTTTCTGAGAAAAAGCAAGCACGGAGGACGAGAACCGCTTTTGCCCTGCGTAGCGTTCCGGGCAGCGGGTAGAACCAGGCAGAGAATTCCCGGCTAGCAGCTTCCCTGTGGCGGGGAAGTGCAAACGTACACGTTTTCGGCCGAAAACGCGTTTTCCGGCGAAAACGCACACCACGGCTCTTTCTGAGAAAAAGCAAGCACGGAGGACGAGAACCGCTTTTGCCCTGCGTAGCGTTCCGGGCAGCGGGTAGAACCAGGCAGAGAATTCCCGGCTAGCAGCTTCCCTGTGGCGGGGAAGTGCAAACGTACACGTTTTCGGCCGAAAACGCGTTTTCCGGCGAAAACGCACACCACGGCTCTTTCTGAGAAAAAGCAAGCACGGAGGACGAGAACCGCTTTTGCCCTGCGTAGCGTTCCGGGCAGCGGGTAGAACCAGGCAGAGAATTCCCGGCTAGCAGCTTCCCTGTGGCGGGGAAGTGCAAACGTACACGTTTTCGGCCGAAAACGCGTTTTCCGGCGAAAACGCACACCACGGCTCTTTCTGAGAAAAAGCAAGCACGGAGGACGAGAACCGCTTTTGCCCTGCGTAGCGTTCCGGGCAGCGGGTAGAACCAGGCAGAGAATTCCCGGCTAGCAGCTTCCCTGTGGCGGGGAAGTGCAAACGTACACGTTTTCGGCCGAAAACGCGTTTTCCGGCGAAAACGCACACCACGGCTCTTTCTGAGAAAAAGCAAGCACGGAGGACGAGAACCGCTTTTGCCCTGCGTAGCGTTCCGGGCAGCGGGTAGAACCAGGCAGAGAATTCCCGGCTAGCAGCTTCCCTGTGGCGGGGAAGTGCAAACGTACACGTTTTCGGCCGAAAACGCGTTTTCCGGCGAAAACGCACACCACGGCTCTTTCTGAGAAAAAGCAAGCACGGAGGACGAGAACCGCTTTTGCCCTGCGTAGCGTTCCGGGCAGCGGGTAGAACCAGGCAGAGAATTCCCGGCTAGCAGCTTCCCTGTGGCGGGGAAGTGCAAACGTACACGTTTTCGGCCGAAAACGCGTTTTCCGGCGAAAACGCACACCACGGCTCTTTCTGAGAAAAAGCAAGCACGGAGGACGAGAACCGCTTTTGCCCTGCGTAGCGTTCCGGGCAGCGGGTAGAACCAGGCAGAGAATTCCCGGCTAGCAGCTTCCCTGTGGCGGGGAAGTGCAAACGTACACGTTTTCGGCCGAAAACGCGTTTTCCGGCGAAAACGCACACCACGGCTCTTTCTGAGAAAAAGCAAGCACGGAGGACGAGAACCGCTTTTGCCCTGCGTAGCGTTCCGGGCAGCGGGTAGAACCAGGCAGAGAATTCCCGGCTAGCAGCTTCCCTGTGGCGGGGAAGTGCAAACGTACACGTTTTCGGCCGAAAACGCGTTTTCCGGCGAAAACGCACACCACGGCTCTTTCTGAGAAAAAGCAAGCACGGAGGACGAGAACCGCTTTTGCCCTGCGTAGCGTTCCGGGCAGCGGGTAGAACCAGGCAGAGAATTCCCGGCTAGCAGCTTCCCTGTGGCGGGGAAGTGCAAACGTACACGTTTTCGGCCGAAAACGCGTTTTCCGGCGAAAACGCACACCACGGCTCTTTCTGAGAAAAAGCAAGCACGGAGGACGAGAACCGCTTTTGCCCTGCGTAGCGTTCCGGGCAGCGGGTAGAACCAGGCAGAGAATTCCCGGCTAGCAGCTTCCCTGTGGCGGGGAAGTGCAAACGTACACGTTTTCGGCCGAAAACGCGTTTTCCGGCGAAAACGCACACCACGGCTCTTTCTGAGAAAAAGCAAGCACGGAGGACGAGAACCGCTTTTGCCCTGCGTAGCGTTCCGGGCAGCGGGTAGAACCAGGCAGAGAATTCCCGGCTAGCAGCTTCCCTGTGGCGGGGAAGTGCAAACGTACACGTTTTCGGCCGAAAACGCGTTTTCCGGCGAAAACGCACACCACGGCTCTTTCTGAGAAAAAGCAAGCACGGAGGACGAGAACCGCTTTTGCCCTGCGTAGCGTTCCGGGCAGCGGGTAGAACCAGGCAGAGAATTCCCGGCTAGCAGCTTCCCTGTGGCGGGGAAGTGCAAACGTACACGTTTTCGGCCGAAAACGCGTTTTCCGGCGAAAACGCACACCACGGCTCTTTCTGAGAAAAAGCAAGCACGGAGGACGAGAACCGCTTTTGCCCTGCGTAGCGTTCCGGGCAGCGGGTAGAACCAGGCAGAGAATTCCCGGCTAGCAGCTTCCCTGTGGCGGGGAAGTGCAAACGTACACGTTTTCGGCCGAAAACGCGTTTTCCGGCGAAAACGCACACCACGGCTCTTTCTGAGAAAAAGCAAGCACGGAGGACGAGAACCGCTTTTGCCCTGCGTAGCGTTCCGGGCAGCGGGTAGAACCAGGCAGAGAATTCCCGGCTAGCAGCTTCCCTGTGGCGGGGAAGTGCAAACGTACACGTTTTCGGCCGAAAACGCGTTTTCCGGCGAAAACGCACACCACGGCTCTTTCTGAGAAAAAGCAAGCACGGAGGACGAGAACCGCTTTTGCCCTGCGTAGCGTTCCGGGCAGCGGGTAGAACCAGGCAGAGAATTCCCGGCTAGCAGCTTCCCTGTGGCGGGGAAGTGCAAACGTACACGTTTTCGGCCGAAAACGCGTTTTCCGGCGAAAACGCACACCACGGCTCTTTCTGAGAAAAAGCAAGCACGGAGGACGAGAACCGCTTTTGCCCTGCGTAGCGTTCCGGGCAGCGGGTAGAACCAGGCAGAGAATTCCCGGCTAGCAGCTTCCCTGTGGCGGGGAAGTGCAAACGTACACGTTTTCGGCCGAAAACGCGTTTTCCGGCGAAAACGCACACCACGGCTCTTTCTGAGAAAAAGCAAGCACGGAGGACGAGAACCGCTTTTGCCCTGCGTAGCGTTCCGGGCAGCGGGTAGAACCAGGCAGAGAATTCCCGGCTAGCAGCTTCCCTGTGGCGGGGAAGTGCAAACGTACACGTTTTCGGCCGAAAACGCGTTTTCCGGCGAAAACGCACACCACGGCTCTTTCTGAGAAAAAGCAAGCACGGAGGACGAGAACCGCTTTTGCCCTGCGTAGCGTTCCGGGCAGCGGGTAGAACCAGGCAGAGAATTCCCGGCTAGCAGCTTCCCTGTGGCGGGGAAGTGCAAACGTACACGTTTTCGGCCGAAAACGCGTTTTCCGGCGAAAACGCACACCACGGCTCTTTCTGAGAAAAAGCAAGCACGGAGGACGAGAACCGCTTTTGCCCTGCGTAGCGTTCCGGGCAGCGGGTAGAACCAGGCAGAGAATTCCCGGCTAGCAGCTTCCCTGTGGCGGGGAAGTGCAAACGTACACGTTTTCGGCCGAAAACGCGTTTTCCGGCGAAAACGCACACCACGGCTCTTTCTGAGAAAAAGCAAGCACGGAGGACGAGAACCGCTTTTGCCCTGCGTAGCGTTCCGGGCAGCGGGTAGAACCAGGCAGAGAATTCCCGGCTAGCAGCTTCCCTGTGGCGGGGAAGTGCAAACGTACACGTTTTCGGCCGAAAACGCGTTTTCCGGCGAAAACGCACACCACGGCTCTTTCTGAGAAAAAGCAAGCACGGAGGACGAGAACCGCTTTTGCCCTGCGTAGCGTTCCGGGCAGCGGGTAGAACCAGGCAGAGAATTCCCGGCTAGCAGCTTCCCTGTGGCGGGGAAGTGCAAACGTACACGTTTTCGGCCGAAAACGCGTTTTCCGGCGAAAACGCACACCACGGCTCTTTCTGAGAAAAAGCAAGCACGGAGGACGAGAACCGCTTTTGCCCTGCGTAGCGTTCCGGGCAGCGGGTAGAACCAGGCAGAGAATTCCCGGCTAGCAGCTTCCCTGTGGCGGGGAAGTGCAAACGTACACGTTTTCGGCCGAAAACGCGTTTTCCGGCGAAAACGCACACCACGGCTCTTTCTGAGAAAAAGCAAGCACGGAGGACGAGAACCGCTTTTGCCCTGCGTAGCGTTCCGGGCAGCGGGTAGAACCAGGCAGAGAATTCCCGGCTAGCAGCTTCCCTGTGGCGGGGAAGTGCAAACGTACACGTTTTCGGCCGAAAACGCGTTTTCCGGCGAAAACGCACACCACGGCTCTTTCTGAGAAAAAGCAAGCACGGAGGACGAGAACCGCTTTTGCCCTGCGTAGCGTTCCGGGCAGCGGGTAGAACCAGGCAGAGAATTCCCGGCTAGCAGCTTCCCTGTGGCGGGGAAGTGCAAACGTACACGTTTTCGGCCGAAAACGCGTTTTCCGGCGAAAACGCACACCACGGCTCTTTCTGAGAAAAAGCAAGCACGGAGGACGAGAACCGCTTTTGCCCTGCGTAGCGTTCCGGGCAGCGGGTAGAACCAGGCAGAGAATTCCCGGCTAGCAGCTTCCCTGTGGCGGGGAAGTGCAAACGTACACGTTTTCGGCCGAAAACGCGTTTTCCGGCGAAAACGCACACCACGGCTCTTTCTGAGAAAAAGCAAGCACGGAGGACGAGAACCGCTTTTGCCCTGCGTAGCGTTCCGGGCAGCGGGTAGAACCAGGCAGAGAATTCCCGGCTAGCAGCTTCCCTGTGGCGGGGAAGTGCAAACGTACACGTTTTCGGCCGAAAACGCGTTTTCCGGCGAAAACGCACACCACGGCTCTTTCTGAGAAAAAGCAAGCACGGAGGACGAGAACCGCTTTTGCCCTGCGTAGCGTTCCGGGCAGCGGGTAGAACCAGGCAGAGAATTCCCGGCTAGCAGCTTCCCTGTGGCGGGGAAGTGCAAACGTACACGTTTTCGGCCGAAAACGCGTTTTCCGGCGAAAACGCACACCACGGCTCTTTCTGAGAAAAAGCAAGCACGGAGGACGAGAACCGCTTTTGCCCTGCGTAGCGTTCCGGGCAGCGGGTAGAACCAGATACTCGCTAGCAGCTTCCCTGTGGCGGGGAAGTGCAAACGTACACGTTTTCGGCCGAAAACGCGTTTTCCGGCGAAAACGCACACCACGGCTCTTTCTGAGAAAAAGCAAGCACGGAGGACGAGAACCGCTTTTGCCCTGCGTAGCGTTCCGGGCAGCGGGTAGAACCAGGCAGAGAATTCCCGGCTAGCAGCTTCCCTGTGGCGGGGAAGTGCAAACGTACACGTTTTCGGCCGAAAACGCGTTTTCCGGCGAAAACGCACACCACGGCTCTTTCTGAGAAAAAGCAAGCACGGAGGACGAGAACCGCTTTTGCCCTGCGTAGCGTTCCGGGCAGCGGGTAGAACCAGGCAGAGAATTCCCGGCTAGCAGCTTCCCTGTGGCGGGGAAGTGCAAACGTACACGTTTTCGGCCGAAAACGCGTTTTCCGGCGAAAACGCACACCACGGCTCTTTCTGAGAAAAAGCAAGCACGGAGGACGAGAACCGCTTTTGCCCTGCGTAGCGTTCCGGGCAGCGGGTAGAACCAGGCAGAGAATTCCCGGCTAGCAGCTTCCCTGTGGCGGGGAAGTGCAAACGTACACGTTTTCGGCCGAAAACGCGTTTTCCGGCGAAAACGCACACCACGGCTCTTTCTGAGAAAAAGCAAGCACGGAGGACGAGAACCGCTTTTGCCCTGCGTAGCGTTCCGGGCAGCGGGTAGAACCAGGCAGAGAATTCCCGGCTAGCAGCTTCCCTGTGGCGGGGAAGTGCAAACGTACACGTTTTCGGCCGAAAACGCGTTTTCCGGCGAACCGGCGAAAACGCACACCACGGCTCTTTCTGAGAAAAAGCAAGCACGGAGGACGAGAACCGCTTTTGCCCTGCGTAGCGTTCCGGGCAGCGGGTAGAACCAGGCAGAGAATTCCCGGCTAGCAGCTTCCCTGTGGCGGGGAAGTGCAAACGTACACGTTTTCGGCCGAAAACGCGTTTTCCGGCGAAAACGCACACCACGGCTCTTTCTGAGAAAAAGCAAGCACGGAGGACGAGAACCGCTTTTGCCCTGCGTAGCGTTCCGGGCAGCGGGTAGAACCAGGCAGAGAATTCCCGGCTAGCAGCTTCCCTGTGGCGGGGAAGTGCAAACGTACACGTTTTCGGCCGAAAACGCGTTTTCCGGCGAAAAGGCACACCACGGCTCTTTCTGAGAAAAAGCAAGCACGGAGGACGAGAACCGCTTTTGCCCTGCGTAGCGTTCCGGGCAGCGGGTAGAACCAGGCAGAGAATTCCCGGCTAGCAGCTTCCCTGTGGCGGGGAAGTGCAAACGTACACGTTTTCGGCCGAAAACGCGTTTTCCGGCGAAAACGCACACCACGGCTCTTTCTGAGAAAAAGCAAGCACGGAGGACGAGAACCGCTTTTGCCCTGCGTAGCGTTCCGGGCAGCGGGTAGAACCAGGCAGAGAATTCCCGGCTAGCAGCTTCCCTGTGGCGGGGAAGTGCAAACGTACACGTTTTCGGCCGAAAACGCGTTTTCCGGCGAAAACGCACACGACGGCTCTTTCTGAGAAAAAGCAAGCACGGAGGACGAGAACCGCTTTTGCCCTGCGTAGCGTTCCGGGCAGCGGGTAGAACCAGGCAGAGAATTCCCGGCTAGCAGCTTCCCTGTGGCGGGGAAGTGCAAACGTACACGTTTTCGGCCGAAAACGCGTTTTCCGGCGAAAACGCACACCACGGCTCTTTCTGAGAAAAAGCAAGCACGGAGGACGAGAACCGCTTTTGCCCTGCGTAGCGTTCCGGGCAGCGGGTAGAACCAGGCAGAGAATTCCCGGCTAGCAGCTTCCCTGTGGCGGGGAAGTGCAAACGTACACGTTTTCGGCCGAAAACGCGTTTTCCGGCGAAAACGCACACCACGGCTCTTTCTGAGAAAAAGCAAGCACGGAGGACGAGAACCGCTTTTGCCCTGCGTAGCGTTCCGGGCAGCGGGTAGAACCAGGCAGAGAATTCCCGGCTAGCAGCTTCCCTGTGGCGGGGAAGTGCAAACGTACACGTTTTCGGCCGAAAACGCGTTTTCCGGCGAAAACGCACACCACGGCTCTTTCTGAGAAAAAGCAAGCACGGAGGACGAGAACCGCTTTTGCCCTGCGTAGCGTTCCGGGCAGCGGGTAGAACCAGGCAGAGAATTCCCGGCTAGCAGCTTCCCTGTGGCGGGGAAGTGCAAACGTACACGTTTTCGGCCGAAAACGCGTTTTCCGGCGAAAACGCACACCACGGCTCTTTCTGAGAAAAAGCAAGCACGGAGGACGAGAACCGCTTTTGCCCTGCGTAGCGTTCCGGGCAGCGGGTAGAACCAGGCAGAGAATTCCCGGCTAGCAGCTTCCCTGTGGCGGGGAAGTGCAAACGTACACGTTTTCGGCCGAAAACGCGTTTTCCGGCGAAAACGCACACCACGGCTCTTTCTGAGAAAAAGCAAGCACGGAGGACGAGAACCGCTTTTGCCCTGCGTAGCGTTCCGGGCAGCGGGTAGAACCAGGCAGAGAATTCCCGGCTAGCAGCTTCCCTGTGGCGGGGAAGTGCAAACGTTCACGTTTTCGGCCGAAAACGCGTTTTCCGGCGAAAACGCACACCACGGCTCTTTCTGAGAAAAAGCAAGCACGGAGGACGAGAACCGCTTTTGCCCTGTGTAGCGTTCCGGGCAGCGGGTAGAACCAGGCAGAGAATTCCCGGCTAGCAGCTTCCCTGTGGCGGGGAAGTGCAAACGTACACGTTTTCGGCCGAAAACGCGTTTTCCGGCGTAATCGCACACCACGGCTCTTTCTGAGAAAAAGCAAGCACGGAGGACGAGAACCGCTTTTGCCCTGCGTAGCGTTCCGGGCAGCGGGTAGAACCAGGCAGAGAATTCCCGGCTAGCAGCTTCCCTGTGGCGGGGAAGTGCAAACGTACACGTTTTCGGCCGAAAACGCGTTTTCCGGCGAAATCGCACACCACGGCTCTTTCTGAGAAAAAGCAAGCACGGAGGACGAGAACCGCTTTTGCCCTGCGTAGCGTTCCGGGCAGCGGGTAGAACCAGGCAGAGAATTCCCGGCTAGCAGCTTCCCTGTGGCGGGGAAGTGCAAACGTACACGTTTTCGGCCGAAAACGCGTTTTCCGGCGAAAACGCACACCACGGCTCTTTCTGAGAAAAAGCAAGCACGGAGGACGAGAACCGCTTTTGCCCTGCGTAGCGTTCCGGGCAGCGGGTAGAACCAGGCAGAGAATTCCCGGCTAGCAGCTTCCCTGTGGCGGGGAAGTGCAAACGTACACGTTTTCGGCCGAAAACGCGTTTTCCGGCGAAAACGCACACCACGGCTCTTTCTGAGAAAAAGCAAGCACGGAGGACGAGAACCGCTTTTGCCCTGCGTAGCGTTCCGGGCAGCGGGTAGAACCAGGCAGAGAATTCCCGGCTAGCAGCTTCCCTGTGGCGGGGAAGTGCAAACGTACACGTTTTCGGCCGAAATCGCGTTTTCCGGCGAAATCGCACACCACGGCTCTTTCTGAGAAAAAGCAAGCACGGAGGACGAGAACCGCTTTTGCCCTGCGTAGCGTTCCGGGCAGCGGGTAGAACCAGGCAGAGAATTCCCGGCTAGCAGCTTCCCTGTGGCGGGGAAGTGCAAACGTACACGTTTTCGACCGAAAACGCGTTTTCCGGCGAAAACGCACACCACGGCTCTTTCTGAGAAAAAGCAAGCACGGAGGACGAGAACCGCTTTTGCCCTGCGTAGCGTTCCGGGCAGCGGGTAGAACCAGGCAGAGAATTCCCGGCTAGCAGCTTCCCTGTGGCGGGGAAGTGCAAACGTACACGTTTTCGGCCGAAAACGCGTTTTCCGGCGAAAACGCACACCACGGCTCTTTCTGAGAAAAAACAAGCACGGAGGACGAGAACCGCTTTTGCCCTGCGTAGCGTTCCGGGCAGCGGGTAGAACCAGGCAGAGAATTCCCGGCTAGCAGCTTCCCTGTGGCGGGGAAGTGCAAACGTACACGTTTTCGGCCGAAAACGCGTTTTCCGGCGAAAAGGCACACCACGGCTCTTTCTGAGAAAAAGCAAGCACGGAGGACGAGAACCGCTTTTGCCCTGCGTAGCGTTCCGGGCAGCGGGTAGAACCAGGCAGAGAATTCCCGGCTAGCAGCTTCCCTGTGGCGGGGAAGTGCAAACGTACACGTTTTCGGCCGAAAACGCGTTTTCCGGCGAAAACGCACACCACGGCTCTTTCTGAGAAAAAACAAGCACGGAGGACGAGAACCGCTTTTGCCCTGCGTAGCGTTCCGGGCAGCAGGTAGAACCAGGCAGAGAATTCCCGGCTAGCAGCTTCCCTGTGGCGGGGAAGTGCAAACGTACACGTTTTCGGCCGAAAACGCGTTTTCCGGCAAAAACGCACACGACGGCTCTTTCTGAGAAAAAGCAAGCACGGAGGACGAGAACCGCTTTTGCCCTGCGTAGCGTTCCGGGCAGCGGGTAGAACCAGGCAGAGAATTCCCGGCTAGCAGCTTCCCTGTGGCGGGGAAGTGCAAACGTACACGTTTTCGGCCGAAAACGCGTTTTCCGGCGAAAACGCACACCACGGCTCTTTCTGAGAAAAAGCAAGCACGGAGGACGAGAACCGCTTTTGCCCTGCGTAGCGTTCCGGGCAGCGGGTAGAACCAGGCAGAGAATTCCCGGCTAGCAGCTTCCCTGTGGCGGGGAAGTGCAAACGTACACGTTTTCGGCCGAAAACGCGTTTTCCGGCGAAAACGCACACCACGGCTCTTTCTGAGAAAAAGCAAGCACGGAGGACGAGAACCGCTTTTGCCCTGCGTAGCGTTCCGGGCAGCGGGTAGAACCAGGCAGAGAATTCCCGGCTAGCAGCTTCCCTGTGGCGGGGAAGTGCAAACGTACACGTTTTCGGCCGAAAACGCGTTTTCCGGCGAAAACGCACACCACGGCTCTTTCTGAGAAAAAGCAAGCACGGAGGACGAGAACCGCTTTTGCCCTGCGTAGCGTTCCGGGCAGCGGGTAGAACCAGGCAGAGAATTCCCGGCTAGCAGCTTCCCTGTGGCGGGGAAGTGCAAACGTACACGTTTTCGGCCGAAAACGCGTTTTCCGGCGAAATCGCACACCACGGCTCTTTCTGAGAAAAAGCAAGCACGGAGGACGAGAACCGCTTTTGCCCTGCGTAGCGTTCCGGGCAGCGGGTAGAACCAGGCAGAGAATTCCCGGCTAGCAGCTTCCCTGTGGCGGGGAAGTGCAAACGTACACGTTTTCGGCCGAAAACGCGTTTTCCGGCGAAAACGCACACCACGGCTCTTTCTGAGAAAAAGCAAGCACGGAGGACGAGAACCGCTTTTGCCCTGCGTAGCGTTCCGGGCAGCGGGTAGAACCAGGCAGAGAATTCCCGGCTAGCAGCTTCCCTGTGGCGGGGAAGTGCAAACGTACACGTTTTCGGCCGAAAACGCGTTTTCCGGCGAAAAGGCACACCACGGCTCTTTCTGAGAAAAAGCAAGCACGGAGGACGAGAACCGCTTTTGCCCTGCGTAGCGTTCCGGGCAGCGGGTAGAACCAGGCAGAGAATTCCCGGCTAGCAGCTTCCCTGTGGCGGGGAAGTGCAAACGTACACGTTTTCGGCCGAAAACGCGTTTTCCGGCGAAATCGCACACCACGGCTCTTTCTGAGAAAAAGCAAGCACGGAGGACGAGAACCGCTTTTGCCCTGCGTAGCGTTCCGGGCAGCGGGTAGAACCAGGCAGAGAATTCCCGGCTAGCAGCTTCCCTGTGGCGGGGAAGTGCAAACGTACACGTTTTCGGCCGAAAACGCGTTTTCCGGCTAAATCGCACACCACGGCTCTTTCTGAGAAAAAGCAAGCACGGAGGACGAGAACCGCTTTTGCCCTGCGTAGCGTTCCGGGCAGCGGGTAGAAGCAGGCAGAGAATTCCCGGCTAGCAGCTTCCCTGTGGCGGGGAAGTGCAAACGTACACGTTTTCGGCCGAAAACGCGTTTTCCGGCGAAATCGCACACCACGGCTCTTTCTGAGAAAAAGCAAGCACGGAGGACGAGAACCGCTTTTGCCCTGCGTAGCGTTCCGGGCAGCGGGTAGAACCAGGCAGAGAATTCCCGGCTAGCAGCTTCCCTGTGGCGGGGAAGTGCAAACGTACACGTTTTCGGCCGAAAACGCGTTTTCCGGCGAAAACGCACACCACGGCTCTTTCTGAGAAAAAGCAAGCACGGAGGACGAGAACCGCTTTTGCCCTGCGTAGCGTTCCGGGCAGCGGGTAGAACCAGGCAGAGAATTCCCGGCTAGCAGCTTCCCTGTGGCGGGGAAGTGCAAACGTACACGTTTTCGGCCGAAAACGCGTTTTCCGGCGAAAACGCACACCACGGCTCTTTCTGAGAAAAAGCAAGCACGGAGGACGAGAACCGCTTTTGCCCTGCGTAGCGTTCCGGGCAGCGGGTAGAAGCAGGCAGAGAATTCCCGGCTAGCAGCTTCCCTGTGGCGGGGAAGTGCAAACGTACACGTTTTCGGCCGAAAACGCGTTTTCCGGCGAAAACGCACACCACGGCTCTTTCTGAGAAAAAGCAAGCACGGAGGACGAGAACCGCTTTTGCCCTGCGTAGCGTTCCGGGCAGCGGGTAGAAGCAGGCAGAGAATTCCCGGCTAGCAGCTTCCCTGTGGCGGGGAAGTGCAAACGTACACGTTTTCGGCCGAAAACGCGTTTTCCGGCGAAATCGCACACCACGGCTCTTTCTGAGAAAAAGCAAGCACGGAGGACGAGAACCGCTTTTGCCCTGCGTAGCGTTCCGGGCAGCGGGTAGAAGCAGGCAGAGAATTCCCGGCTAGCAGCTTCCCTGTGGCGGGGAAGTGCAAACGTACACGTTTTCGGCCGAAAACGCGTTTTCCGGCGAAATCGCACACCACGGCTCTTTCTGAGAAAAAGCAAGCACGGAGGACGAGAACCGCTTTTGCCCTGCGTAGCGTTCCGGGCAGCGGGTAGAACCAGGCAGAGAATTCCCGGCTAGCAGCTTCCCTGTGGCGGGGAAGTGCAAACGTACACGTTTTCGGCCGAAAACGCGTTTTCCGGCGAAAACGCACACCACGGCTCTTTCTGAGAAAAAGCAAGCACGGAGGACGAGAACCGCTTTTGCCCTGCGTAGCGTTCCGGGCAGCGGGTAGAACCAGGCAGAGAATTCCCGGCTAGCAGCTTCCCTGTGGCGGGGAAGTGCAAACGTACACGTTTTCGGCCGAAAACGCGTTTTCCGGCGAAAACGCACACCACGGCTCTTTCTGAGAAAAAGCAAGCACGGAGGACGAGAACCGCTTTTGCCCTGCGTAGCGTTCCGGGCAGCGGGTAGAACCAGGCAGAGAATTCCCGGCTAGCAGCTTCCCTGTGGCGGGGAAGTGCAAACGTACACGTTTTCGGCCGAAAACGCGTTTTCCGGCGAAAACGCACACCACGGCTCTTTCTGAGAAAAAGCAAGCACGGAGGACGAGAACCGCTTTTGCCCTGCGTAGCGTTCCGGGCAGCGGGTAGAACCAGGCAGAGAATTCCCGGCTAGCAGCTTCCCTGTGGCGGGGAAGTGCAAACGTACACGTTTTCGGCCGAAAACGCGTTTTCCGGCGAAAACGCACACCACGGCTCTTTCTGAGAAAAAGCAAGCACGGAGGACGAGAACCGCTTTTGCCCTGCGTAGCGTTCCGGGCAGCGGGTAGAAAGCAGGCAGAGAATTCCCGGCTAGCAGCTTCCCTGTGGCGGGGAAGTGCAAACGTACACGTTTTCGGCCGAAAACGCGTTTTCCCGGCGAAAACGCACACCACGGCTCTTTCTGAGAAAAAGCAAGCACGGAGGACGAGAACCGCTTTTGCCCTGCGTAGCGTTCCGGGCAGCGGGTAGAACCAGGCAGAGAATTCCCGGCTAGCAGCTTCCCTGTGGCGGGGAAGTGCAAACGTACACGTTTTCGGCCGAAAACGCGTTTTCCGGCGAAAACGCACACCACGGCTCTTTCTGAGAAAAAGCAAGCACGGAGGACGAGAACCGCTTTTGCCCTGCGTAGCGTTCCGGGCAGCTGGTAGAACCAGGCAGAAAATTCCCGGCTAGCAGCTTCCCTGTGGCGGGGAAGTGCAAACGTACACGTTTTCGGCCGAAAACGCGTTTTCCGGCGAAATCGCACACCACGGCTCTTTCTGAGAAAAAGCAAGCACGGAGGACGAGAACCGCTTTTGCCCTGCGTAGCGTTCCGGGCAGCGGGTAGAAGCAGGCAGAGAATTCCCGGCTAGCAGCTTCCCTGTGGCGGGGAAGTGCAAACGTACACGTTTTCGGCCGAAAACGCGTTTTCCGGCGAAAACGCACACCACGGCTCTTTCTGAGAAAAAGCAAGCACGGAGGACGAGAACCGCTTTTGCCCTGCGTAGCGTTCCGGGCAGCGGGTAGAACCAGGCAGAGAATTCCCGGCTAGCAGCTTCCCTGTGGCGGGGAAGTGCAAACGTACACGTTTTCGGCCGAAAACGCGTTTTCCGGCGAAAACGCACACCACGGCTCTTTCTGAGAAAAAGCAAGCACGGAGGACGAGAACCGCTTTTGCCCTGCGTAGCGTTCCGGGCAGCGGGTAGAACCAGGCAGAGAATTCCCGGCTAGCAGCTTCCCTGTGGCGGGGAAGTGCAAACGTACACGTTTTCGGCCGAAAACGCGTTTTCCGGCGAAAACGCACACCACGGCTCTTTCTGAGAAAAAGCAAGCACGGAGGACGAGAACCGCTTTTGCCCTGCGTAGCCTTCCGGGCAGCGGGTAGAACCAGGCAGAGAATTCCCGGCTAGCAGCTTCCCTGTGGCGGGGAAGTGCAAACGTACACGTTTTCGGCCGAAAACGCGTTTTCCGGCGAAAACGCACACCACGGCTCTTTCTGAGAAAAAGCAAGCACGGAGGACGAGAACCGCTTTTGCCCTGCGTAGCGTTCCGGGCAGCGGGTAGAACCAGGCAGAGAATTCCCGGCTAGCAGCTTCCCTGTGGCGGGGAAGTGCAAACGTACACGTTTTCGGCCGAAAACGCGTTTTCCGGCGAAAACGCACACCACGGCTCTTTCTGAGAAAAAGCAAGCACGGAGGACGAGAACCGCTTTTGCCCTGCGTAGCGTTCCGGGCAGCGGGTAGAACCAGGCAGAGAATTCCCGGCTAGCAGCTTCCCTGTGGCGGGGAAGTGCAAACGTACACGTTTTCGGCCGAAAACGCGTTTTCCGGCGAAAACGCACACCACGGCTCTTTCTGAGAAAAAGCAAGCATGGAGGACGAGAACCGCTTTTGCCCTGCGTAGCGTTCCGGGCAGCGGGTAGAACCAGGCAGAGAATTCCCGGCTAGCAGCTTCCCTGTGGCGGGGAAGTGCAAACGTACACGTTTTCGGCCGAAAACGCGTTTTCCGGCGAAAACGCACACCACGGCTCTTTCTGAGAAAAAGCAAGCACGGAGGACGAGAACCGCTTTTGCCCTGCGTAGCGTTCCGGGCAGCGGGTAGAACCAGGCAGAGAATTCCCGGCTAGCAGCTTCCCTGTGGCGGGGAAGTGCAAACGTACACGTTTTCGGCCGAAAACGCGTTTTCCGGCGAAAACGCACACCACGGCTCTTTCTGAGAAAAAGCAAGCACGGAGGACGAGAACCGCTTTTGCCCTGCGTAGCGTTCCGGGCAGCGGGTAGAACCAGGCAGAGAATTCCCGGCTAGCAGCTTCCCTGTGGCGGGGAAGTGCAAACGTACACGTTTTCGGCCGAAAACGCGTTTTCCGGCGAAAACGCACACCACGGCTCTTTCTGAGAAAAAGCAAGCACGGAGGACGAGAACCGCTTTTGCCCTGCGTAGCGTTCCGGGCAGCGGGTAGAACCAGGCAGAGAATTCCCGGCTAGCAGCTTCCCTGTGGCGGGGAAGTGCAAACGTACACGTTTTCGGCCGAAAACGCGTTTTCCGGCGAAAACGCACACCACGGCTCTTTCTGAGAAAAAGCAAGCACGGAGGACGAGAACCGCTTTTGCCCTGCGTAGCGTTCCGGGCAGCGGGTAGAACCAGGCAGAGAATTCCCGGCTAGCAGCTTCCCTGTGGCGGGGAAGTGCAAACGTACACGTTTTCGGCCGAAAACGCGTTTTCCGGCGAAAACGCACACCACGGCTCTTTCTGAGAAAAAGCAAGCACGGAGGACGAGAACCGCTTTTGCCCTGCGTAGCGTTCCGGGCAGCGGGTAGAACCAGGCAGAGAATTCCCGGCTAGCAGCTTCCCTGTGGCGGGGAAGTGCAAACGTACACGTTTTCGGCCGAAAACGCGTTTTCCGGCGAAAACGCACACCACGGCTCTTTCTGAGAAAAAGCAAGCACGGAGGACGAGAACCGCTTTTGCCCTGCGTAGCGTTCCGGGCAGCGGGTAGAACCAGGCAGAGAATTCCCGGCTAGCAGCTTCCCTGTGGCGGGGAAGTGCAAACGTACACGTTTTCGGCCGAAAACGCGTTTTCCGGCGAAATCGCACACCACGGCTCTTTCTGAGAAAAAGCAAGCACGGAGGACGAGAACCGCTTTTGCCCTGCGTAGCGTTCCGGGCAGCGGGTAGAACCAGGCAGAGAATTCCCGGCTAGCAGCTTCCCTGTGGCGGGGAAGTGCAAACGTACACGTTTTCGGCCGAAAACGCGTTTTCCGGCGAAAACGCACACCACGGCTCTTTCTGAGAAAAAGCAAGCACGGAGGACGAGAACCGCTTTTGCCCTGCGTAGCGTTCCGGGCAGCGGGTAGAACCAGGCAGAGAATTCCCGGCTAGCAGCTTCCCTGTGGCGGGGAAGTGCAAACGTACACGTTTTCGGCCGAAAACGCGTTTTCCGGCGAAAACGCACACCACGGCTCTTTCTGAGAAAAAGCAAGCACGGAGGACGAGAACCGCTTTTGCCCTGCGTAGCGTTCCGGGCAGAGGGTAGAAGCAGGCAGAGAATTCCCGGCTAGCAGCTTCCCTGTGGCGGGGAAGTGCAAACGTACACGTTTTCGGCCGAAAACGCGTTTTCCGGCGAAAACGCACACCACGGCTCTTTCTGAGAAAAAGCAAGCACGGAGGACGAGAACCGCTTTTGCCCTGCGTAGCGTTCCGGGCAGCGGGTAGAAGCAGGCAGAGAATTCCCGGCTAGCAGCTTCCCTGTGGCGGGGAAGTGCAAACGTACACGCTTTCGGCCGAAAACGCGTTTTCCGGCAAAAACGCACACCACGGCTCTTTCTGAGAAAAAGCAAGCACGGAGGACGAGAACCGCTTTTGCCCTGCGTAGCGTTCCGGGCAGCGGGTAGAACCAGGCAGAGAATTCCCGGCTAGCAGCTTCCCTGTGGCGGGGAAGTGCAAACGTACACGTTTTCGGCCGAAAACGCGTTTTCCGGCGAAAACGCACACCACGGCTCTTTCTGAGAAAAAGCAAGCACGGAGGACGAGAACCGCTTTTGCCCTGCGTAGCGTTCCGGGCAGCGGGTAGAACCAGGCAGAGAATTCCCGGCTAGCAGCTTCCCTGTGGCGGGGAAGTGCAAACGTACACGTTTTCGGCCGAAAACGCGTTTTCCGGCGAAAACGCACACCACGGCTCTTTCTGAGAAAAAGCAAGCACGGAGGACGAGAACCGCTTTTGCCCTGCGTAGCGTTCCGGGCAGCGGGTAGAAGCAGGCAGAGAATTCCCGGCTAGCAGCTTCCCTGTGGCGGGGAAGTGCAAACGTACACGTTTTCGGCCGAAAACGCGTTTTCCGGCGAAAACGCACACCACGGCTCTTTCTGAGAAAAAGCAAGCACGGAGGACGAGAACCGCTTTTGCCCTGCGTAGCGTTCCGGGCAGCGGGTAGAAGCAGGCAGAGAATTCCCGGCTAGCAGCTTCCCTGTGGCGGGGAAGTGCAAACGTACACGTTTTCGGCCGAAAACGCGTTTTCCGGCGAAAAGGCACACCACGGCTCTTTCTGAGAAAAAGCAAGCACGGAGGACGAGAACCGCTTTTGCCCTGCATAGCGTTCCGGGCAGCGGGTAGAACCAGGCAGAGAATTCCCGGCTAGCAGCTTCCCTGTGGCGGGGAAGTGCAAACGTACACGTTTTCGGCCGAAAACGCGTTTTCCGGCGAAAACGCACACCACGGCTCTTTCTGAGAAAAAGCAAGCACGGAGGACGAGAACCGCTTTTGCCCTGCGTAGCGTTCCGGGCAGCGGGTAGAACCAGGCAGAGAATTCCCGGCTAGCAGCTTCCCTGTGGCGGGGAAGTGCAAACGTACACGTTTTCGGCCGAAAACGCGTTTTCCGGCGAAATCGCACACCACGGCTCTTTCTGAGAAAAAGCAAGCACGGAGGACGAGAACCGCTTTTGCCCTGCGTAGCGTTCCGGGCAGCGGGTAGAACCAGGCAGAGAATTCCCGGCTAGCAGCTTCCCTGTGGCGGGGAAGTGCAAACGTACACGTTTTCGGCCGAAAACGCGTTTTCCGGCGAAAACGCACACCACGGCTCTTTCTGAGAAAAAGCAAGCACGGAGGACGAGAACCGCTTTTGCCCTGCGTAGCGTTCCGGGCAGCGGGTAGAACCAGGCAGAGAATTCCCGGCTAGCAGCTTCCCTGTGGCGGGGAAGTGCAAACGTACACGTTTTCGGCCGAAAACGCGTTTTCCGGCGAAAACGCACACCACGGCTCTTTCTGAGAAAAAGCAAGCACGGAGGACGAGAACCGCTTTTGCCCTGCGTAGCGTTCCGGGCAGCGGGTAGAACCAGGCAGAGAATTCCCGGCTAGCAGCTTCCCTGTGGCGGGGAAGTGCAAACGTACACGTTTTCGGCCGAAAACGCGTTTTCCGGCGAAGTCGCACACCACGGCTCTTTCTGAGAAAAATCAAGCACGGAGGACGAGAACCGCTTTTGCCCTGCGTAGCGTTCCGGGCAGCGGGTAGAACCAGGCAGAGAATTCCCGGCTAGCAGCTTCCCTGTGGCGGGGAAGTGCAAACGTACACGTTTTCGGCCGAAAACGCGTTTTCCGGCGAAAACGCACACCACGGCTCTTTCTGAGAAAAGCAAGCACGGAGGACGAGAACCGCTTTTGCCCTGCGTAGCGTTCCGGGCAGCGGGTAGAACCAGGCAGAGAATTCCCGGCTAGCAGCTTCCCTGCGGCGGGGAAGTGCAAACGTACACGTTTTCGGCCGAAAACGCGTTTTCCGGCGAAAACGCACACCACGGCTCTTTCTGAGAAAAAGCAAGCACGGAGGACGAGAACCGCTTTTGCCCTGCGTAGCGTTCCGGGCAGCGGGTAGAACCAGGCAGAGAATTCCCGGCTAGCAGCTTCCCTGTGGCGGGGAAGTGCAAACGTACACGTTTTCGGCCGAAAACGCGTTTTCCAGCGAAAACGCACACCACGGCTCTTTCTGAGAAAAAGCAAGCACGGAGGACGAGAACCGCTTTTGCCCTGCGTAGCGTTCCGGGCAGCGGGTAGAACCAGGCAGAGAATTCCCGGCTAGCAGCTTCCCTGTGGCGGGGAAGTGCAAACGTACACGTTTTCGGCCGAAAACGCGTTTTCCGGCGAAATCGCACACCACGGCTCTTTCTGAGAAAAAGCAAGCACGGAGGACGAGAACCGCTTTTGCCCTGCGTAGCGTTCCGGGCAGCGGGTAGAACCAGGCAGAGAATTCCCGGCTAGCAGCTTCCCTGTGGCGGGGAAGTGCAAACGTACACGTTTTCGGCCGAAAACGCGTTTTCCGGCGAAAACGCACACCACGGCTCTTTCTGAGAAAAAGCAAGCACGGAGGACGAGAACCGCTTTTGCCCTGCGTAGCGTTCCGGGCAGCGGGTAGAACCAGGCAGAGAATTCCCGGCTAGCAGCTTCCCTGTGGCGGGGAAGTGCAAACGTACACGTTTTCGGCCGAAAACGCGTTTTCCGGCGAAATCGCACACCACGGCTCTTTCTGAGAAAAAACAAGCACGGAGGACGAGAACCGCTTTTGCCCTGCGTAGCGTTCCGGGCAGCGGGTAGAACCAGGCAGAGAATTCCCGGCTAGCAGCTTCCCTGTGGCGGGGAAGTGCAAACGTACACGTTTTCGGCCGAAAACGCGTTTTCCGGCGAAAACGCACACCACGGCTCTTTCTGAGAAAAAGCAAGCACGGAGGACGAGAACCGCTTTTGCCCTGCGTAGCGTTCCGGGCAGCGGGTAGAACCAGGCAGAGAATTCCCGGCTAGCAGCTTCCCTGTGGCGGGGAAGTGCAAACGTACACGTTTTCGGCCGAAAACGCGTTTTCCGGTGAAAACGCACACCACGGCTCTTTCTGAGAAAAAGCAAGCACGGAGGACGAGAACCGCTTTTGCCCTGCGTAGCGTTCCGGGCAGCGGGTAGAACCAGGCAGAGAATTCCCGGCTAGCAGCTTCCCTGTGGCGGGGAAGTGCAAACGTACACGTTTTCGGCCGAAAACGCGTTTTCCGGCGAAAACGCACACCACGGCTCTTTCTGAGAAAAAGCAAGCACGGAGGACGAGAACCGCTTTTGCCCTGCGTAGCGTTCCGGGCAGCGGGTAGAACCAGGCAGAGAATTCCCGGCTAGCAGCTTCCCTGTGGCGGGGAAGTGCAAACGTACACGTTTTCGGCCGAAAACGCGTTTTCCGGTGAAAACGCACACCACGGCTCTTTCTGAGAAAAAGCAAGCACGGAGGACGAGAACCGCTTTTGCCCTGCGTAGCGTTCCGGGCAGCGGGTAGAACCAGGCAGAGAATTCCCGGCTAGCAGCTTCCCTGTGGCGGGGAAGTGCAAACGTACACGTTTTCGGCCGAAAACGCGTTTTCCGGCGAAAACGCACACCACGGCTCTTTCTGAGAAAAAGCAAGCACGGAGGACGAGAACCGCTTTTGCCCTGCGTAGCGTTCCGGGCAGCGGGTAGAACCAGGCAGAGAATTCCCGGCTAGCAGCTTCCCTGTGGCGGGGAAGTGCAAACGTACACGTTTTCGGCCGAAAACGCGTTTTCCGGCGAAAACGCACACCACGGCTCTTTCTGAGAAAAAGCAAGCACGGAGGACGAGAATCGCTTTTGCCCTGCGTAGCGTTCCGGGCAGCGGGTAGAACCAGGCAGAGAATTCCCGGCTAGCAGCTTCCCTGTGGCGGGGAAGTGCAAACGTACACGTTTTCGGCCGAAAACGCGTTTTCCGGCGAAAACGCACACCACGGCTCTTTCTGAGAAAAAGCAAGCACGGAGGTCGAGAACCGCTTTTGCCCTGCGTAGCGTTCCGGGCAGCGGGTAGAACCAGGCAGAGAATTCCCGGCTAGCAGCTTCCCTGTGGCGGGGAAGTGCAAACGTACACGTTTTCGGCCGAAAACGCGTTTTCCGGCGAAAACGCACACCACGGCTCTTTCTGAGAAAAAGCAAGCACGGAGGACGAGAACCGCTTTTGCCCTGCGTAGCGTTCCGGGCAGCGGGTAGAACCAGGCAGAGAATTCCCGGCTAGCAGCTTCCCTGTGGCGGGGAAGTGCAAACGTACACGTTTTCGGCCGAAAACGCGTTTTCCGGCGAAAACGCACACCACGGCTCTTTCTGAGAAAAAGCAAGCACGGAGGACGAGAACCGCTTTTGCCCTGCGTAGCGTTCCGGGCAGCGGGTAGAACCAGGCAGAGAATTCCCGGCTAGCAGCTTCCCTGTGGCGGGGAAGTGCAAACGTACACGTTTTCGGCCGAAAACGCGTTTTCCGGCGAAAACGCACACCACGGCTCTTTCTGAGAAAAAGCAAGCACGGAGGACGAGAACCGCTTTTGCCCTGCGTAGCGTTCCGGGCAGCGGGTAGAACCAGGCAGAGAATTCCCGGCTAGCAGCTTCCCTGTGGCGGGGAAGTGCAAACGTACACGTTTTCGGCCGAAAACGCGTTTTCCGGCGAAAACGCACACCACGGCTCTTTCTGAGAAAAAGCAAGCACGGAGGACGAGAACCGCTTTTGCCCTGCGTAGCGTTCCGGGCAGCGGGTAGAACCAGGCAGAGAATTCCCGGCTAGCAGCTTCCCTGTGGCGGGGAAGTGCAAACGTACACGTTTTCGGCCGAAAACGCGTTTTCCGGCGAAAACGCACACCACGGCTCTTTCTGAGAAAAAGCAAGCACGGAGGACGAGAACCGCTTTTGCCCTGCGTAGCGTTCCGGGCAGCGGGTAGAACCAGGCAGAGAATTCCCGGCTAGCAGCTTCCCTGTGGTGGGGAAGTGCAAACGTACATGTTTTCGGCCGAAAACGCGTTTTCCGACGTAATCGCACACCACGGCTCTTTCTGAGAAAAAGCAAGCACGGAGGACGAGAACCGCTTTTGCCCTGCGTAGCGTTCCGGGCAGCGGGTAGAACCAGGCAGAGAATTCCCGGCTAGCAGCTTCCCTGTGGCGGGGAAGTGCAAACGTACACGTTTTCGGCCGAAAACGCGTTTTCCGGCGAAAACGCACACCACGGCTCTTTCTGAGAAAAAGCAAGCACGGAGGACGAGAACCGCTTTTGCCCTGCGTAGCGTTCCGGGCAGCGGGTAGAACCAGGCAGAGAATTCCCGGCTAGCAGCTTCCCTGTGGCGGGGAAGTGCAAACGTACACGTTTTCGGCCGAAAACGCGTTTTCCGGCGAAAACGCACACCACGGCTCTTTCTGAGAAAAAGCAAGCACGGAGGACGAGAACCGCTTTTGCCCTGCGTAGCGTTCCGGGCAGCGGGTAGAACCAGGCAGAGAATTCCCGGCTAGCAGCTTCCCTGTGGCGGGGAAGTGCAAACGTACACGTTTTCGGCCGAAAACGCGTTTTCCGGCGAAAACGCACACCACGGCTCTTTCTGAGAAAAAGCAAGCACGGAGGACGAGAACCGCTTTTGCCCTGCGTAGCGTTCCGGGCAGCGGGTAGAACCAGGCAGAGAATTCCCGGCTAGCAGCTTCCCTGTGGCGGGGAAGTGCAAACGTACACGTTTTCGGCCGAAAACGCTTTTTCGGGCGAAATCGCACACCACGGCTCTTTCTGAGAAAAAGCAAGCACGGAGGACGAGAACCGCTTTTGCCCTGCGTAGCGTTCCGGGCAGCGGGTAGAACCAGGCAGAGAATTCCCGGCTAGCAGCTTCCCTGTGGCGGGGAAGTGCAAACGTACACGTTTTCGGCCGAAAACGCGTTTTCCGGCGAAAACGCACACCACGGCTCTTTCTGAGAAAAAGCAAGCACGGAGGACGAGAACCGCTTTTGCCCTGCGTAGCGTTCCGGGCAGCGGGTAGAACCAGGCAGAGAATTCCCGGCTAGCAGCTTCCCTGTGGCGGGGAAGTGCAAACGTACACGTTTTCGGCCGAAAACGCGTTTTCCGGCGAAAACGCACACCACGGCTCTTTCTGAGAAAAAGCAAGCACGGAGGACGAGAACCGCTTTTGCCCTGCGTAGCGTTCCGGGCAGCGGGTAGAACCAGGCAGAGAATTCCCGGCTAGCAGCTTCCCTGTGGCGGGGAAGTGCAAACGTACACGTTTTCGGCCGAAAACGCGTTTTCCGGCGAAAACGCACACCACGGCTCTTTCTGAGAAAAAGCAAGCACGGAGGACGAGAACCGCTTTTGCCCTGCGTAGCGTTCCGGGCAGCGGGTAGAACCAGGCAGAGAATTCCCGGCTAGCAGCTTCCCTGTGGCGGGGAAGTGCAAACGTACACGTTTTCGGCCGAAAACGCGTTTTCCGGCGAAAACGCACACCACGGCTCTTTCTGAGAAAAAGCAAGCACGGAGGACGAGAACCGCTTTTGCCCTGCGTAGCGTTCCGGGCAGCGGGTAGAACCAGGCAGAGAATTCCCGGCTAGCAGCTTCCCTGTGGCGGGGAAGTGCAAACGTACACGTTTTCGGCCGAAAACGCGTTTTCCGGCGTAATCGCACACCACGGCTCTTTCTGAGAAAAAGCAAGCACGGAGGACGAGAACCGCTTTTGCCCTGCGTAGCGTTCCGGGCAGCGGGTAGAACCAGGCAGAGAATTCCCGGCTAGCAGCTTCCCTGTGGCGGGGAAGTGCAAACGTACACGTTTTCGGCCGAAAACGCGTTTTCCGGCGAAATCGCACACCACGGCTCTTTCTGAGAAATAGCAAGCACGGAGGACGAGAACCGCTTTTGCCCTGCGTAGCGTTCCGGGCAGCGGGTAGAACCAGGCAGAGAATTCCCGGCTAGCAGCTTCCGTGTGGCGGGGAAGTGCAAACGTACACGTTTTCGGCCGAAAACGCGTTTTCCGGCGAAAACGCACACCACGGCTCTTTCTGAGAAAAAGCAAGCACGGAGGACGAGAACCGCTTTTGCCCTGCGTAGCGTTCCGGGCAGCGGGTAGAACCAGGCAGAGAATTCCCGGCTAGCAGCTTCCCTGTGGCGGGGAAGTGCAAACGTACACGTTTTCGGCCGAAAACGCGTTTTCCGGCGAAAACGCACACCACGGCTCTTTCTGAGAAAAAGCAAGCACGGAGGACGAGAACCGCTTTTGCCCTGCGTAGCGTTCCGGGCAGCGGGTAGAACCAGGCAGAGAATTCCCGGCTAGCAGCTTCCCTGTGGCGGGGAAGTGCAAACGTACACGTTTTCGGCCGAAAACGCGTTTTCCGGCGAAAACGCACACCACGGCTGTTTCTGAGAAAAAGCAAGCACGGAGGACGAGAACCGCTTTTGCCCTGCGTAGCGTTCCGGGCAGCGGGTAGAACCAGGCAGAGAATTCCCGGCTAGCAGCTTCCCTGTGGCGGGGAAGTGCAAACGTACACGTTTTCGGCCGAAAACGCGTTTTCCGGCGAAATCGCACACCACGGCTCTTTCTGAGAAAAAGCAAGCACGGAGGACGAGAACCGCTTTTGCCCTGCGTAGCGTTCCGGGCAGCGGGTAGAACCAGGCAGAGAATTCCCGGCTAGCAGCTTCCCTGTGGCGGGGAAGTGCAAACGTACACGTTTTCGGCCGAAATCGCGTTTTCCAGCGAAATGGCACACCACGGCTCTTTCTGAGAAAAAGCAAGCACGGAGGACGAGAACCGCTTTTGCCCTGCGTAGCGTTCCGGGCAGCGGGTAGAACCAGGCAGAGAATTCCCGGCTAGCAGCTTCCCTGTGGCGGGGAAGTGCAAACGTACACGTTTTTGGCCGAAAACGCGTTTTCCGGCGAAAACGCACACCACGGCTGTTTCTGAGAAAAAGCAAGCACGGAGGACGAGAACCGCTTTTGCCCTGCGTAGCGTTCCGGGCAGCGGGTAGAACCAGGCAGAGAATTCCCGGCTAGCAGCTTCCCTGTGGCGGGGAAGTGCAAACGTACACGTTTTCGGCCGAAAACGCGTTTTCCGGCGAAAACGCACACCACGGCTCTTTCTGAGAAAAAGCAAGCACGGAGGACGAGAACCGCTTTTGCCCTGCGTAGCGTTCCGGGCAGCGGGTAGAACCAGGCAGAGAATTCCCGGCTAGCAGCTTCCCTGTGGCGGGGAAGTGCAAACGTACACGTTTTCGGCCGAAAACGCGTTTTCCGGCGAAAACGCACACCACGGCTCTTTCTGAGAAAAAGCAAGCACGGAGGACGAGAACCGCTTTTGCCCTGCGTAGCGTTCCGGGCAGCGGGTAGAACCAGGCAGAGAATTCCCGGCTAGCAGCTTCCCTGTGGCGGGGAAGTGCAAACGTACACGTTTTCGGCCGAAAACGCGTTTTCCGGCGAAAACGCACACCACGGCTGTTTCTGAGAAAAAGCAAGCACGGAGGACGAGAACCGCTTTTGCCCTGCGTAGCGTTCCGGGCAGCGGGTAGAACCAGGCAGAGAATTCCCGGCTAGCAGCTTCCCTGTGGCGGGGAAGTGCAAACGTACACGTTTTCGGCCGAAAACGCGTTTTCCGGCGAAATCGCACACCACGGCTCTTTCTGAGAAAAAGCAAGCACGGAGGACGAGAACCGCTTTTGCCCTGCGTAGCGTTCCGGGCAGCGGGTAGAACCAGGCAGAGAATTCCCGGCTAGCAGCTTCCCTGTGGCGGGGAAGTGCAAACGTACACGTTTTCGGCCGAAAACGCGTTTTCCGGCGAAAACGCACACCACGGCTCTTTCTGAGAAAAAGCAAGCACGGAGGACGAGAACCGCTTTTGCCCTGCGTAGCGTTCCGGGCAGCGGGTAGAACCAGGCAGAGAATTCCCGGCTAGCAGCTTCCCTGTGGCGGGGAAGTGCAAACGTACACGTTTTCGGCCGAAAACGCGTTTTCCGGCGAAATCGCACACCACGGCTCTTTCTGAGAAAAAGCAAGCACGGAGGACGAGAACCGCTTTTGCCCTGCGTAGCGTTCCGGGCAGCGGGTAGAACCAGGCAGAGAATTCCCGGCTAGCAGCTTCCCTGTGGCGGGGAAGTGCAAACGTACACGTTTTCGGCCGAAAACGCGTTTTCCGGCGAAATCGCACACCACGGCTCTTTCTGAGAAAAAGCAAGCACGGAGGACGAGAACCGCTTTTGCCCTGCGTAGCGTTCCGGGCAGCGGGTAGAACCAGGCAGAGAATTCCCGGCTAGCAGCTTCCCTGTGGCGGGGAAGTGCAAACGTACACGTTTTCGGCCGAAAACGCGTTTTCCGGCGAAAACGCACACCACGGCTGTTTCTGAGAAAAAGCAAGCACGGAGGACGAGAACCGCTTTTGCCCTGCGTAGCGTTCCGGGCAGCGGGTAGAACCAGGCAGAGAATTCCCGGCTAGCAGCTTCCCTGTGGCGGGGAAGTGCAAACGTACACGTTTTCGGCCGAAAACGCGTTTTCCGGCGAAAACGCACACCACGGCTCTTTCTGAGAAAAAGCAAGCACGGAGGACGAGAACCGCTTTTGCCCTGCGTAGCGTTCCGGGCAGCGGGTAGAACCAGGCAGAGAATTCCCGGCTAGCAGCTTCCCTGTGGCGGGGAAGTGCAAACGTACACGTTTTCGGCCGAAAACGCGTTTTCCGGCGAAAACGCACACCACGGCTCTTTCTGAGAAAAAGCAAGCACGGAGGACGAGAACCGCTTTTGCCCTGCGTAGCGTTCCGGGCAGCGGGTAGAACCAGGCAGAGAATTCCCGGCTAGCAGCTTCCCTGTGGCGGGGAAGTGCAAACGTACACGTTTTCGGCCGAAAACGCGTTTTCCGGCGAAATCGCACACCACGGCTCTTTCTGAGAAAAAGCAAGCACGGAGGACGAGAACCGCTTTTGCCCTGCGTAGCGTTCCGGGCAGCGGGTAGAACCAGGCAGAGAATTCCCGGCTAGCAGCTTCCGTGTGGCGGGGAAGTGCAAACGTACACGTTTTCGGCCGAAAACGCGTTTTCCGGCGAAAACGCACACCACGGCTCTTTCTGAGAAAAAGCAAGCACGGAGGACGAGAACCGCTTTTGCCCTGCGTAGCGTTCCGGGCAGCGGGTAGAACCAGGCAGAGAATTCCCGGCTAGCAGCTTCCCTGTGGCGGGGAAGTGCAAACGTACACGTTTTCGGCCGAAAACGCGTTTTGCGGCGAAAACGCACACCACGGCTGTTTCTGAGAAAAAGCAAGCACGGAGGACGAGAACCGCTTTTGCCCTGCGTAGCGTTCCGGGCAGCGGGTAGAACCAGGCAGAGAATTCCCGGCTAGCAGCTTCCCTGTGGTGGGGAAGTGCAAACGTACACGTTTTCGGCCGAAATCGCGTTTTCCAGCGAAATGGCACACCACGGCTCTTTCTGAGAAAAAGCAAGCACGGAGGACGAGAACCGCTTTTGCCCTGCGTAGCGTTCCGGGCAGCGGGTAGAACCAGGCAGAGAATTCCCGGCTAGCAGCTTCCCTGTGGCGGGGAAGTGCAAACGTACACGTTTTTGGCCGAAAACGCGTTTTCCGGCGAAAACGCACACCACGGCTGTTTCTGAGAAAAAGCAA